>NW_022987222.1:879205-883695 GCF_010094035.1 Trematosphaeria pertusa | reverse complement strand
TTAATAGTCTCTACTATTAACTATCTATAAACATACCTAATACGCGCTATATATACTACTTAGGTAACTACCTACCTAGAATAAAGAAAAACTACCTAGTTACTATAAGATTAATATTACTAGCTAGGTATATAAGAAGACGTTAATACGTACGTAGTAGTATACAAGGCTTACTACTAGAGCTATGCTCCGCAGAATAAAACGCTAGGTCTTCTAAAGTCTCTACCTATTTCTAAGAGAGTATAGTAGAACGTCTCTATAGATTTTAAGAGCTTCCCCTCTAATAAGAAAGAATTTAACTACGTGTACGTTGTTGTAAATTAGCTAAGTAAGTAAAGCTTCTTTCTACTCTACTATAAGAAAATTATAGCTTAACGTATAGTAGAGCTATATTACTAATATATCTAGTGTATATATAGTTCTTCTAGGTCTATTATATTAGATTATAGTCTATAGTTTACCTCTACCTTTATAGATAAGCTCTATTAGCTTATAGAAATTAAGTAGAAGCTCTTTACTACATACTACCTGTAAACTAATAGAAATATAGAGATTATTAATTAATATCTTAATTAGCGTCTACGTCTATTTATTAACTACTACTAGAATAATTAGTTAGATCTTCTACTCTATATAGACTAGATATAAGCTACGTTGCCGTATAAAACTATAGAACTAATAGCGTACAAAATTAAATTTAGATACTAGCTAATATACTACTAGAATTAGAAGAAGCGTATAATAAAAGCCTCTACTCTACGTAAGCGTCTCTTACACTAGAAAGCTTAGAATTTTACTAAGAAGCGATACAACGCTGTAAAAAAAGCTACTAAAATTGCACAAGGTAATATTGTAAAAGCGCAAGCTAGGCAGGTACTCTAAGTAAATAAAAAACGCTAAGAACCTAATTTTACTATAGGCGATCTTGTCTATATTAAACCTTACGGCTTTTTAATAGATTAGCCTAGTATAAAGCTAGATTAATAGATATATAGCTCTTACCTAATTATTACTATAAAAGGTTACTTCTTTTAGCTCTAGCTATCTATATATATGCGTATACATAACGTTTTTTACGCTAATTAGTTACAAAAAGCCTTAGAGCTGTTACTAGAGTAGGTAGAGCCTAAGTAGCTACCTATTAAAGTTAATAGTAATCTAGAATAGCCTATATATAAAATTCTAGATAGCTATCTTTATTAAAATTACCTTTAATACCGTGCTGCATAGATTGCTTATAATTCTAACTCTACCTAGTATAATACTATAGGCTTTATTAACGCTCTCTATAAGGTAAGAAACTTTTACGCAGTATACCTAGATAAGCTAGAGCTACTATTATAATTAGATACTTAGATTAAAGCGTACGAAAAAGAGAAGACTCTAGAGAAGATAGTAAAGGATTTAAAACCTGTAAGAGTAGAAGACGCAAGAGTAACGCGAAGGCGCTGCTAAGTAATTTAGAACTCTACTAAGCTTATAGTATTGTTTAAGAAGAGAGCTAGTAAGAAAGCCGCCCTACTAACGCAGAAATAAGCCTCTTTCTCTCTAGAGAGAAGGTAGTAGCTGTAAAAGCGCTTCTAGTTTAAAACTAATATAAATATACTTACTACAAGCTAAAAGAGACAGTTAAGAGTATAACGCGGGAGTTTTAGAAGAAGAGAGACCTAGAAGGCGTATTTTAGAGCTTAGGAACAAGCTCTCTCTATAAGAGGGGGTAATATAATAGTTTAGTTTAGGGATTTACCTTAGGTTATATAACCTTAGGTTATGTAATCTTATTATATAACCTAGCCTAGCGCCTTAGCGCTTAGCATCTCTATATATAGAGCCTCTTAGAGTATTCTTCTACTTCTTACCTTTAGATAGCTAAATTTAACCTAACCTACTCTACTAGCACCTCTTATTCTTACAGCTTGTAGAGATAGTGCTGCCTGCAGCTAACTTACCTAGCTAGATGTTCTAGAGGCGCTTATAGTAGTAGAGACCGCAGATCTAGCTCTTACAAGAATAGAGAATTACGTGTAAGGTTATAGAAATAATTAGAGTTACGTAACGTAGATTAGATAGATTAGGTAGATTAGAACCTAATCTAAGAGATTAAACTCTAATCTAGAAGATCTACGAGAGCTAGAGCTATTAGTACCTAATCTAGTTAAAATAACATATATATATAACTAGAAGAAGCTTACTTACTATAGCTTCTTATAGTTATTACTTTATATATTAAATTACTATAAAGACTTACAAATTAAAGTATTATTACCTCTACCTCTTTATTACTAAAGATCTAAGCCTAAAGTATACCTCTTACTCTCTCTTATAAAAGTAAGCCTTAGTCTTAGTTAAGAGAATAGCTTATAACATATAAATTAAACCTACTAAGTTTATTTAATATAATTAGATAATAGAGTTACTAACTTATATACCTTATTATTACTAATAGATTCTAGAGTTACTCTAGAAATACGCTATATATAATTAAATTAGCTCTACGTACTATAATTTCTATAATAGAGAATACTATTACTATTACTAACGTTACAAAAGCTATTAAAATACTTAGTATATTATAGAATTAGCCTTACTAGAAGTTTCTTATAAAGAAAAAGACTATATAATATAGAGTTTAGACCTACTATAACCTAGATCTAAAAGAGATAGAACATAAAAGAATTTAGAAGAAGCCTAAACGCCTAATACTATTAATAATTAAGTAAGAAGCTATAAAGATAGAGAACCTTAATACTAATAAAAAGTTAGAGTATTAGAACTAGAAAGAAAGGTATAAGAAGAACCTTAAGAAGTACCTTCTTATATAGAAAAGTCTAAGAGAAGTATTAGTATATATTACTATAATAATTAATACCTACCTTATACTATATATTATAGACAAAGATATAGCTTATAAAAGGCTTATAAGCTTAAAGAAATAGGTTACTATAACTAACGCGTTACGTTAAGACGTACTACTAGAATAATATAAGAAAGTCTAGAAGACCTAAAGAGATAATAAACTAGATAACTAGCTTAATAAATAGATTTAGATTACTAACTATATAGCTAAACTTAATATACTAAACGTATAGAGTATATAAGCCTAGAGAGAGCTACTTAAAGCTCTTTAACTAATTAATAAGGCGTACTCTACGCTTAGAATTACGTAGCTATTTACCTAGCTAGAAAATTAAGCTTCTATAGTTACAGATCTTATTATAGAATTTAGATAGCTATAGAGAGCTACTAAACCTATTATAGCTAGCCTAGAGACGTATATAATACTAGGTATAGTAATATAATAATAGAACTAGAGCTAGAGACATAGTAAGTTTTAAGAAGAGATACTAGAGTACTTCTACAGGCGTTGCTACTAGTTTAGTAGGTACCCTTACGTTAACCTAAAGATCTACCTAATAGGCTAGAAGCCTAACGTAGAAATTTAGGCTAAGTTTAATAAGAAAAAGAAGGAAAAGAAGTAGACTAAGAAGTTTAAACGAGCTACTAATTAGAGAACTCTTAAATAGTAAAATAAACCTACGCTAAAAGCAAGTACTACTCTACTAAGCTTTAATAATAATAAGCTAATAAGTAGTACTCTTTCTACTAACTCTATATTCTACTTCTTTAGTATAACAGCTAAGATTTTAGAAACTTAGAAGGTAGTTCTAATAGCTCTACACCTTATTAATAGGTAGATCTATAACTCTAGCTCTAATATTTACGTCTATAACTTAGAGAATTAGAGCTAGAAAAAGATAGTAGAAGCTAACTTAAACGTTGTTATATATGCTAGAGGGCAAGCTATAAGAGTTAAGACTTAAAGAGAGGTAATTCTCTAGACTAATACTCTATTAGAACTAACTCTAATACGCCTTACCTATATAGCGTTAGTAGAGAGCTTCTTTACAAACGTTATAGAGCTTACGCGCTCTTAAGATATTAAAATCTACTTTAACTCTAGTAGAGACGTTCTATATAAAGATAAGCCTAGTAATATAGTCTATAACTTAGAGTATAAATAGAGATACTAGCTACTTAACGTAAATAAAAATAGCTACTCTAATCTATAGAAAATATTTACTATATTTATAATAGTATATTAACTATTAAAGAATCTATAACTAGTAATAATTACTACTAGAGCTAAGGCCTATTAACTATAGGTATACCTAAATAAGAAAGCTATTACGTACCTAGAAGAGGCTATTACTAGCTTTAAGCTTAAGAAGAATATACTTCTAGTTAACTAGAAGAACTATAACACCTATATATAGTTAAAAATAAATTATTAAGTCTTCTAGAGACCTAGATTAACGTCTATAAAGCGTCTCTTCTACTAAATAGAGATAAATTTAGTTTAACTACTACTAATAGAAGAAACCTGTTTTAACAAGAATAAGTAGAGACTCTACGTAATTAATAAATTCTTAGGCTAGTATAAAGAACGTACGTTACCTATAAAAAGTAGAGTAGTATTAATACCTACTATA
>NW_022987222.1:146687-147689 GCF_010094035.1 Trematosphaeria pertusa | reverse complement strand
ACGTTAGGTTCTCTACTAACTTATTAAGCTAGATCTAGTAGAAAGCTTACCTTACGTCTAACTTAGTAAAGATCTTAGCGCGCGATAGGCGTGTAAGCGTTTTCTAGATAAGAGAGATAGAGTAGACGTCTTTTTTTGTAATAGTATTAAGTTTTTAATAGTTAACGTAGAACCTCTATTCTCTATCTAGCTTTTTAGTAAATAGAACTAGTAACGTGTATAACGTATTACTATAAATAATAAAGCCGTAATAAAAGTAGTTCTCTAGGTAATTCTATACTAACTATAGGTACTCTAGTAATATACTATAAAGAGAACTATTTATTAAGGTATTTTCTACTATAAGCTTAATATTATAATCTATACTCTCTTTATATAGTAGTAGAGTATTAGAATTCTTTTTTAAGAAATAGGCTATAGTTACGCTAGTATATTCTAGAGATAGAAGCTTTTTAGTAACTAGTTAGTAGAGTTTCTTCTCTAGATTAGTAACTAGAGTTTTCTTTCTATTAGTAATAAGCTAATTAACCTTATAGATACTAAGATACCTAATTATAGTATTTTTTTAACGCGCGTTAATTATAAAGGTAGCTACGCTAATTATATTAATGTTAATGTAAGGGCTAGGTCCGCGGTCTCCACTGCTGTAAGCGCCCCTGGAACACCTAGCTAGGTAAGTCGGCTGCAGGCAGCACTGTCTCCACGAGCTGTAAGGATAAGGGGTGCTAGCAGGGTAGGTTGGGTCAAATTCAGCTATCCAAAGGTGAGGAGTAGAAGGCTGCTCCGAGAGGCTCTATATACAGAGGTGCCGAGCGCTAAGGCGCTAGGCTAGGTCACGTGGTAAGATTACGTGACCTAAGGTTATGTAACCTAAGGTAAATCCTAAACTAGACTGTTACATCACCCCCCCTTACAGGGAGAGCTCGTCCCCGAGCTCTGAAATACGCCTCCTAGGTCCCCCTCCTTCTAAAACTCCCGCGTTATGCTCTCAACCGTCTCTTT
>NW_022987222.1:138289-144344 GCF_010094035.1 Trematosphaeria pertusa | reverse complement strand
CTTGACCTGCTAAAATGCCGCGAGCTCGATTTCTCCAAAGGCATGCCATGCTCCCTGTTTTAGTAGCTTGGTAAGGGGGCGGACGATCTGGCCGTAATCCTTTAAGAAGGCTTGGTAGAAATTGCAGAAACCTAGGAACGATTGAAGGCTCTTAAGGGTTGTGAGTACGGGCTAATCCTGGACGGCAGTAACCTTCTTAGGGTCCTTCTGGATTCTATTAGTGCTCACGATTAATCCCAGAAACTTGGTGCTTTTGACGGCAAATTCGGATTTCTTGATATCTACTTGCAACCTAGCTTTATGCAATTGATTAAGCACCTAGGCAACATAGGCTTCGTGCTCGAGCGGATCCTCTAAGTAAATAAGGATATCGTCGATATATGCTGTACAGAAATCGTCTAGCAAGCCATGCAACACCTTGTTAATATATCGCTGAAAGGTAGCAGGGCCGTTGCAGAGGCTAAAGGGCAGGACTTAATACTTATAGTTGCCGTACCGCGTGCGGAAAGACGTTAGGTCCTCTACTAACTTATTAAGCCAGATCTAGTGGAAAGCTTGCCTTACGTCTAACTTAGTAAAGACCTTAGCGCGCGACAGGCGTGTGAGCGTTTCCTAGATAAGGGGGATAGGATAGGCGTCTTTTTTCGTAATGGCGTTGAGCTTTTGGTAGTTAACGCAGAACCTCCATCCCCTACCTAGCTTTTTGGTAAATAGAACTGGTGACGCGTATAACGCATCGCTATAGACGATAAAGCCGCGACGAAGGTGGTCCTCTAGGTAATCCCGCACTAACTGCAGGTGCTCTAGCGACATGCTGTAAAGGGGACTGTTCGTTAGGGTATTTTCCGCCGTGAGCTTGATGTCGTGATCCACGCCTTCTCTATGTGGCGGCAGGGTATTAGAATCCTTTTTCGAGAAATAGGCCACGGTTGCGCCGGCGTATCCTAGGGATAGGAGCTTTTCGGTAACTAGTTAGCGGAGTTCCTCCTCTAGATCGGCGGCAGGGGTTTCCTTCCTATTGGCAATGAGCTGATCAACCTCGTAGACACTAAGGTGCCTAATTGTGGTGTCTTTTCGACGCGCGTTAATTATAAAGGCAGCTGCGCCGATCGTGTTAACGTTAAGCCTAGCCTTTAAGCATGTTTCCCGCGAAACAGGTGGCTTTTTTAGCTTGCGGAGCAACCTAGCAGGCGGGTTAAGATTCTTAAGCTACCTGTCTATCTTACGCAGGTTTTCTTAAAGCTCCTGGCGTTGCGATCCTCCCTTCCCTCGTTGTATTACCCTTGGCTTTTCCACCGCTGATATTAGGGCGTCGCGGCGATCGGCATCGGCTTGGTGAGCTGCTTGAGCTTTAGCGGTGGATTGAGGGGATCGTGTGGGGACGAACGCGTCGCGTTTGCAATTAATTAATTAATTAGTGTCTAGCCACATTAGTGCGCGCTGCTTGCAGTTAACCTAAACGTTAACTTCTTCAAGCAACTTGCGACTAATTATTGCATCATGGCGGCTAGTGTTGCAACACACGAAGTAAGTGCGGATTCGGTGGCTTTCTAGCACCAGATTGGCTTTGAAATACTCATCTACTTGGCTATTAGGTCGCCCATCGTACCTGGCAAGGGGGATTGGTTCTATGCGCGATAGCTTAACGTGAAGGTTTTTCCTAAGGGTTCGAAGGTGCTTTAAGTGCACTAAGACGTAGCTGCCCGCTCCCGTATTAATTAAACCTCTAAGCTTAATTGCAAGGCCGTTCGTGGAGATTTGGCAGGGCAGGGTAAACGTGGGACTACTGAACAGCTTTTCGCGCAGGTTAATTGCTCTAGTGAGTAGCTCTAGGGAGGAGACTTCTCCTAGAGCTAGGCTTTTTCTAAATTATCTAATTTACATCCCGACGTGTTATCCTCAGGAGCTTGCAGCTCTGCGGGCTCTGCAGGCTCCTCCTCTAGATTAACGTCCTTGATGGCTTTCTGCGCGGCAGGAGCCCTAGGGTAATCGCGGCTTAGGTGACTAGGTTGGTGGCATCGAAAACAGGTGACCGGCTTCTGGATCGCCGGGGCTTTATTAGGTGCTAGAAAACCTGGGAGAGCCAGGGGCGCGCGTCGCGGCATTAACGCGATCGCGTTACGCTTTTTGGCTTTCCTGGCGGCAACGCGTGCTTCTCCTGGGGCAAGCTCTCGAGCGAGGTCTTGAGCGAGGTCTACATAGTAATCGTAGTTATTGACGCATTAACGTTGGTATATACCTAACTGCGTGCGCATAGTCTCTAGCAGCTTCTTATAAAATTTCTCTACCTATTGATCTACTGGGAGCTGGCGCTCCTGTGCAAGGCGGAAGAAATTATTCTAGAAGCGGGCAAAGTCGGTGGCGCTTTAGCAATGAAGCTTTTAGAAATCGCGGCGAGCATTCAGCCCCTTGTGTGGGTCTCTATAGCTCCTCTCTAGCCAATTAAGGATATAATTACGGGAAACCGCTGCGCCACTGTTCTTGATAGTACGTAGTATTGCTAACAGGGTCTAGTACGCGTCTCCTTTGGTTCGCGTGCGGATATAGGCAACAATAGTTTTCTTAGTATCCTCTAGCGTATCTCTGGTATACCAATCCTGGTTAGCTTAAAGTTTGTCGTGTAAGCCGTCTCTCTACTGCTTAAAGGTAACACTCTTGCCATCCAATAACAAGAGTGGATCTGGGAACTTGGCGGAGCGCGTTAGTCGGCTCTCCCGCGCTTGCGACGCTAGAGGTGTGGCTAGCTAGTATGCAGAGGGGCGAGGACCTAGGATTAAATCCTCTAGCGGCAACGCGCTTAAATCGCGTATAATTAGTGTTGTAGGGAAACGCGTCGCGCGTTAAACTAGCATAGTAGGCTAGTCCCTTAAGCGGGTTAATCGCGCTCGCAGTTGCTAGATTTCGGCGTTCTTTTTAGCTAGGATAGTAGCCTGTGCTAGGTTTTTCGCGTATACGTTATCTCCCTTAGCAAGAGCGTTAGCGGCGATCTAGCGATACATGTAGATTTGTTGTTTATATACCCGTCGTATATACAATTAGCTAACTATTTCGTCGACGATTTTGGCTGGCGTTTCTAGGAAGAGCTCTTAAAGCTCCTTGGCGGAGGCAGGGAGTGTAAACGAACCCGAGGCCGACGATAGCTCTAGTATTACTGAGCTCTGGCGGAGCCTTGCGAGCTTCTGGTCGAAGTCGTTGTCCTAATTCTTGTTGGTTATCGTGTCGTGTTGCCGAACGGGGTTTTCGCGATAGAAATATTGATTAGTATATCCTGTGGGCAGGTTCGCTACCCTGGATTTAAGGACCGTTGGGGTAAAGGGGTATTGTGGGGCCGAGGTCCTGCCTCTAGATTGGCTTCGCGAGGGTTCTCCTATGGTGTTTGGATTTGTTCGGCTTTTTGATTGAGAAAGAAGCGAAGGGGGGAGGTATTTAGCTGCTAGCGGAGCAGCGGGTTGTCGGTTCTGCTAGCGGGGCAGAGAGATGGTTAGCTCTGCTGGCGGAGCAGAGGATTGTCGATTTTTCGTAATTTGTAAAAAGGGGGGGGGTTTCCGCACGTAGGAGTTCTGTAGAAGTCCTCCCGTACACAGAGCTCTTGATAGCTCTCTTCGGCTCGGTGCCGGTATCTTTCTACCGCTAACTAGATCCGCTAGTGGTCTTATGCAGCGCTGAGGGGTGAGCGATCGATCGGTACGTTAATGGATCCTTGGGGTAAGCGACTAGGCTCTCGTAGCTCTAATCCTTAGTATTAGCTGTTGGTAAACGCTCCTTGACGAGGCTACTTGGTTTGGCTAGATATTGTGCCGCCGTCTCTGGCCGAAGGGGTATTAACCTTTAGATAATGTGAGGGCTGGGTCCGCGGTCTCTACTGCTGTGAGCGCCCCTGGAACACCTAGCTGGGTAAGTCGGCTGCAGGCAGCACTGTCTCCACGAGCTGTAAGGATAAGGGGTGCTAGCAGGGTAGGTTGGGTCAAATTCAGCTATCCAAAGGTGAGGAGTAGAAGGCTGCTCCGAGAGGCTCTATATACAGAGGTGCCGAGCGCTAAGGCGCTAGGCTAGGTCACGTGGTAAGATTACGTGACCTGAGGTTATGTAACCTGAGGTAAATCCTAAACTAGACTGTTACATCACCCCCCCTTACAGGGAGAGCTCGTCCCCGAGCTCTGAAATACGCCTCCTAGGTCCCCCTCCTTCTAAAACTCCCGCGTTATGCTCTCAACCGTCTCTTTTGGCTCGTAGTAAGTGTATTCGTGTCGGTTTTGAACTAGAAGCGCTTTTACAGCCACTACCTTCCCCCTAGTCGCTCTATCCTCTGCAGAGCCTTTGCCTGTTAGGGAGAAAGAGGCTTGTTTCCGCGTCCGCGGGGCGGCTTTGTCGCCTAGCGGCGCCTTCGCGTTACCGTTGCGTCTTCTACCCTTGCGGATTTCGAATCCTCCGCTGTCTCCTCTAGGGTCTCCTCTTTTTCGTACGCCTCGATCCAAGCATCTAATCGTGATGGCGGCCCTGGCTTATCCGGGTATGCTGCGTGAAAGTCTCTTACCTTATAGGGAGCGTTGATAAAGCCTGCGGCATTGTACCAGGTAGGGTTAGGATCATGAGTAACCTATGCAGCGCGGTATTGAAGGCGATTTTAATAAAGACGGCTATCCAGGATTTCATGTACGGGCCATTCTAGATTGCCATCTACTTTAATAGGTGGCTGCTCAGGCTCTACCTGCCCTGGTAACGGCTCTAAGGCTTTTCTTAGCCAATTGGCGTAGAAGACGTCATGCATACGCATATATGCAGGTAGCTAGAGCTAGAAGAAGTAACCCTTCATGGTAACAATTGGGTAAGGGCCGTACATCTGTTGATCTAGCTTTGCACTAGGCTAATCTGTTGAAAAGCCACGAGGTTTGACATAGACGAGGTCGCCTACCGCGAAATCAGGTTCTTGGCGCTTTTTGTTTGCTTGGAGCGCCTGCCTGGCTTGCGCTTTCGCGATATTGCTTCGTGCGATTTTGGTGGCTTTTTCCACGGCGTCGTATCGCTCCTTGGCGAAATCCTGAGCTTCCTGGCGCGAGAGACGCTTACGTAGGGTAGAGGCTTTTATCGTACGCTCCTTCTAATCCTAGTGGTGTATTGGCTGGTGTCCGAATTCAATTTCGTACGCCGTTAGTCCTGTGGTTTTATGCGGCAACGTAGCTTGTGCCCAATCCATGCAGGGCAGAAGGTCTAACCAATTATCCTGGTGGTAGTTAACGAATGGACGCAGACGCTAGTCGAGGTATTGATTGACGATCTCCGTATTTCCATCGGTTTGCGGGTGGTACGCGGTGGAGAGCTTCTGCTTAATTCCTGTAAGCTAACAGAGCTTATCTATAAAGGTAGAGGTAAACTGTGGGCCGCGATCTAATACAATAGACCTAGGAGGACCATATATACGCCAGATATATTGGTAATACAGCTCTGCTGTGCGTCGAGCCGTAATTTCCTTGTGGTAGGGTAGAGAGAAGCTCCGCTTACTTAGCTAATCCACAACGACGTACACGCAGTCAAATCCTTTCTTGTCTGGGGGGAAGCTCTTGAAATCTATGAAGACGTCCTGCCAAGCCCTCTCAGGGATGGGCAGAGGCTTTAGGAGACCTGGCGTCTTATCCCGCGGAGTATGGCTCTAGCGGTAAGCCTTGCATGCCGCTACGTACGTATTAACGTCTTCTCGCATGCCTAGCTAGTAATATTAATCTCGCAGTAACTGGGTGGTTTTTCTTCGTCCTGGGTGGGCAGTTACCTGAGTGGCATGCACGGCACGTATTAAATGCGTTTGTAGGTAGTTAACGGCAGAAACTATTAATCGATCCCGATAGGTTAACAAGCCGTCTTCTATTTTCCAGGCGGAGCCCAACATGGTGGCTTTTTCTTAAGCTGGCTGCAGAGAGTCGTCTAATTAGTTAGCTGCGATAACCCGATCGATTACAGCATATAGATCTTTGGTAGAGGGTGCCTCCATGAACGTATTGGCGGCGGCGATTTCCGCCGCACTGCTGGCTAATCCCTGGGCAGCTAAGACTAATAGCTTACC
>NW_022987222.1:136033-138279 GCF_010094035.1 Trematosphaeria pertusa | reverse complement strand
ATTATAATAAGTGTTTAGCCTCTTATATAAGTCTCTATAGCTTCTCTCTAGCTAATTAAGAATATAATTATAGAAAACTACTATACTACTATTCTTAATAGTATATAGTATTACTAATAGAGTCTAGTACGTATCTTCTTTAGTTTATATATAGATATAGGTAATAATAGTTTTCTTAGTATTTTCTAGCGTATCTCTAGTATACTAATTCTAGTTTACTTAAAGTTTATTATATAAGCTATCTCTCTACTACTTAAAGGTAATACTCTTACTATCTAATAATAAGAGTAAATCTAGAAACTTAGCAGAGCGTGTTAGTTAGCTCTCTAGCGCTTGTAACGCTAGAGAGGTAGCTAGCTAGTATATAGAGAGGTAAGAACCTAAGATTAAATTCTCTAGTAATAACGCGCTTAAATTACGTATAATTAGTGTTATAGAGAAACGCGTCGCGCGTTAAACTAGCGTAGTAGGTAGTATCTAGTCTCTAGAGTAGGTTAATCGCGCTCGTAGTTACTAGATTTTAGCGTCTTTTTTAGCTAGAGTAGTAGCCTATGTCTAATATCTCGCGTATATATTATCTCTCTTAGCAAGAGCGTTAGTAGCAATCTAGTAATATATATAAATTTATTATTTATATACCTATTATATATATAATTAGCTAACTATTTTATTAATAATTTTAGCTAGCGTTTCTAGAAAGAGCTCTTAAAGCTCTTTAGTAGAGGTAGAGAGTATATATAAACCTAAGGCTAATAATAGCTCTAGTATTACTAAGCTCTAGTAGAGCCTTATAAGCTTCTAGTTAAAGTTATTATTCTAATTCTTATTAGTTATCGCGTTGTGTTGCTAAACAAGGTTTTTATAATAGAAATATTAATTAGCATATTCTACTAGTAGGTTTACTACTCTAGATTTAAGAACTATTAGAGTAAAGAGGTATTATAGAGCTAAGGTCCTACTTCTAGATTAGCTTCGCGAAGGTTCTTCTATAGTGTTTAGATTTGTTTAGCTTTTTAATTAAGAAAGAAGTAAAAAGAGGGGAGGTATCTAGCTACTAGCAGAGTAGTAGGTTATTAGTTCTACTAGTAGAGTAGAGAGATTGTTAGCTCTGCTAGTAGAGTAGAGAATTATTAATTTTTTATAATTTTATAAAGAGGGGAAAGAGTTTTTGTACGTAGAAGTTTTATAGAAGTTCTCTTATACATAGAGCTCTTAATAGCTCTCTTTAGCTTAGTACTAGTATCTTTCTACTACTAACTAGATCTACTAGTAGTCTTATGCAGCGCTAAGAGGTAAGTAATTAATTAGTAACGTTAATAGATTCTTAGAGTAAGTAACTAGGCTCTTATAGCTCTAATTCTTAATATAGCTATTAGTAAACACTTCTTAATAAGGCTACTTAGTTTAGCTAGATATTATACTACCGTCTCTAGCTAAAAGAGTAATAACCTTTAGATAATATAAGAGCTAGGTTTGTAGTCTCTACTACTATAAGCGCCTCTAGAATACCTAGCTAGGTAAGTTAGCTATAGATAGCATAGTCTCTATAAGCTATAAGAATAAGAGGTGCTAGCAGAGTAGGTTAGGTTAAATTTAGCTATCTAAAGATAAGAAGTAGAGAAAAGGCTCTAAGAAGCTCTATATATAGAGGTGCTAAGCGCTAAGACGCTAGGCTAGGTTACGTAATAAGATTACGTAACTTAAGGTTATATAATCTAAGGTAAATTTCTAAACTAGACTATTATACTCTATATAATTCTCGTAATCTACTACTAAAGCTTAAGTAGCTTACTAAGCTAATACTAATTACTATAACGCTCTAATATTAGCGGTAGAAAAGCTAAGAGTAATATAATAAGAGAAGAGAGAATTATAACACTAGAAGCTTTAAGAAAACCTACGTAAGATAGATAGATAGCTTAGAGATTTTAACTCGCCTACTAGGTTGCCTTGTAAGCTAAAAAAGCTACCTGTTTTATAAGAAATATACTTAAAGGCTAGGCTTAACGTTAATATAATTAGCGTAGCTACCTTTATAATTAATGCGTGTTAAAAAGATACTATAATTAGGTACTTTAGTATCTATAAGGTTAATTAGCTTATTACTAATAGAAAGAAAACCTCTATTACTAATCTAGAGAAGGAACTCTACTAACTAGTTGCTAAAAAGCTTCTATCTCTAGAATATACTAGCGTAACTATAGCCTATTTCTTAAAAAAGAATTCTAATACTCTACTACTATATA
>NW_022987222.1:123926-135543 GCF_010094035.1 Trematosphaeria pertusa | reverse complement strand
TAAAAGTACTAAGTTTCTAGAATTAATTGTAAGTACTAATAGAATCTAGAAGAACTCTAAGAAGATTACTACTATCTAGAATTAGCCTATACCTACTACTCTTAAGAGCCTTTAATTATTTCTAGGTTTCTACAATTTCTACTAAGCCTTCTTAAAGAATTACGGCTAGATTATTTGCCCTCTTACTAAGCTACTAAAACAGAGAGCATAGCATACCTTTAGAGAAATTAAGCTTATAGTATTTTAGCAGGTTAAGAATCTTATACTATCTAACACTATACTAGCTTATTACTCTCTCTATTACTATATAAGAGTAGAAATAAATATATTAGATAGTATAGTTACTAGAGTTCTTTTATAACTTTAAGAAGATAGTATCTAGAGACTAGTAGCTTTCTTTAGTAAGATAATAAACACTATCTAGATAAACTATAGTATTTATAATAAAGAAATACTAGTAGTTATTCTTAGTATATAGAAGTAGAGAAGCTAGCTAATTAGCTTATAAGATCTAGAGCCTTTTATAGTATTAACTAACTACTAAGCCTTAGAGTATTTTACTACTAAGTAGAAACTTACTACTAGATAGATCTACTAGACAAATAATATTACTAACTATAACCTTAAGCTTACCTATTAACTAGGTTTAGCTAATATAGTAGCGAACGTATTATTATAAAAATAAGAAGAGCTTAAGACTTAAAAGAAGAAGAATTACGCTACTTATACAAGGGCTTTTCTAAGTAAAAAGTAAATTAGCCTCTTAGCTATTAAGTAATTATTAGGTAAGTTATTAGTTCTAGCTACCTAGAGATTAGCTAGTAGTGCGGTAGAAATTACTACTACTAATACGTTTATAGAGGTACTCTCTACTAAAGACCTATATACTATAATTAATTAGGTTATTATAGCTAACTAATTAGATAACTCTCTATAGCTAGCTTAAGAAAAAGCTACTATGTTAGACTTCGCCTAGAAAATAGAAGATAGCTTATTAACCTATTAGAATTAATTAATAGTCTCTACTATTAACTACCTATAAATACACCTAATACGCGCTATATATACTACTTAGGTAACTATCTACCTAGAATAAAGAAAAACTACCTAGTTACTATAAGATTAATATTACTAGCTAGGTATATAAGAAGATATTAATACGTACGTAGTAGTATATAAGACTTACTACTAGAGCTATACTCTATAGAATAAGATGCTAGGTCTTCTAAAGTCTCTACCTATCTCTAAGAGAGCTTAGCAGAACGTCTCTATAGATTTTAAGAGCTTTCTCTCTAATAAGAAAGGATTTAACTATATGTACGTTGTTATAGATTAGCTAAGTAAGCAAAGCTTCTCTCTACTCTACTATAAGAAAATTATAGCTTAACGTATAGTAGAGCTATATTACTAATATATCTAGCGTATATATAGTTCTTCTAGGTCTATTATATTAGATTATAGTTTATAGTTTACCTCTACCTTTATAGATAAGCTCTATTAGCTTATAGAAATTAAGTAGAAGCTTTCTACTACGTACTACTTGTAAACTAATAGAAATATAGAGATTATTAATTAATATCTTAATTAGTATCTACGTCTATTTATTAACTACTACTAGAATAATTAGTTAGATCTTCTACTCTATATAAATTAGGTATAAGCTACGTTACTATATAAAACTATAGAACTAATAGCGTATAAAATTAAATTTAGATATTAGCTAGTATACTACTAGAATTAGAAGAAGTATATAATAAAAGCCTCTACTCTATATAAGCGTCTCTTACACTAAAAAGCTTAGAATTTTACTAAAAAGTAATATAACGCTATAAAAAAAGCTACTAAAATTATATAAGGTAATATTACAAAAGCGTAAGCTAGGTAGACGCTCTAAGTAAACAAAAAACGCTAAGAACCTAATTTTACTATAGGCAATCTTATCTATATTAAACTCTATAGCTTTTTAACAAATTAGCCTAGTATAAAGCTTAATTAATAGATATATAGCTCTTATCTAATTATTACTATAAAGAGTTACTTCTTCTAGCTCTAGCTACTAGTGTATATACGTATGTATAATATCTTCTACACTAATTAGTTAAGAAAAGCTTTAGAGCTATTACTAGAGTAGGTAGAGCCTAAGTAGCTACCTATTAAAGTTAATAGTAATTTAGAATAGCCTATATATAAAATTCTAGATAGCTATCTTTATTAAAATTACCTTTAATACTATACTATATAGGTTGCTTATAATTCTAACTCTACCTAGTATAATACTATAGGCTTTATTAACGCTCTCTATAAGGTAAGAGACTTTTACGTAGTATATCTAGAGAAGCTAGAGCTGCTATTATAATTAGGTACTTAGATTAAGGCGTATAAAAAAGAGAAGACTCTAGAGAAGATAGTAGAGAATTTAAAACCTATAAGAGTAGAAGACGTAAGAGTAACATAAAGGTGCTGCTAAGTAATTTAAGACTCTACTAAGCTTATAGCATTGTTTAAGAAGAGAGCTAGTAAGAAAGCCGCTCTACTAACGCAAAAATAAGCCTTTTTCTCTCTAGAGAGAAGTGTTACGAGCTGTTCTCTTAACTAAGACTAAGAGTTACTTTCGTAAGAGAAGGCAAGAGGTATGCTTTAGGCTAGAGATCTTTAGTAATAAAGGGGTAGAGGTAATAATACTATAAATCGCGAGTCTTTATAGTAATTTTATAAACAAAGTAATAACTATAAGAAGCTATAAGAAGCAAGCTTCTTCTAGTTATATATATATACTATCTTAGCTAGATTAGATACTAAGACTCTAGCTCTTATAGATTACCTAGATTAGAGTCTAATCTCTTAGATTAGGTTCTAATCTATCTAATTCGTCTAATCTACGTTACGTAATTCTAATTATTTCTATAACTCTATACGTAATCCCTTATTCTATAACTCTAGGCTTAGCTTATTATCTTCTCTATTCTAGCTAGCTAACTCTGTTCTTAATTCTATAACTATAACACCTACTCTCTCTTTTAAAGTATTATTCTAAAGCTCTATTCTGTTTCTAGGTATAGTATTTTATTATTCTATACTATTCTTATATAAGAGTAGTACTATCTATAGTTCTATAGTACTATATTCTTTCTTCTCTTTCTATTTTCGCTATACCGCCTACTTATACTAAGTTCTTAATAGTTTACTACTATTATTACGCTAACCTTATTCTATATACTAGCGCTAATATATCTAATAACCTCTATAGCGCCTATTATTTCTATAACCTACGTTACGTTATTAAGGTATCTTCTAGTTATTACTTAGAGTGTCTAGCGAAGAGTTAGTTCTATAATAAGATGTTAGATTAGAAAGAGGTAGAGAAGCTAGATTAGCTAGCCGCTAATTTACGTTCTTAGTAGTCTAAAGCTAGTCTTAAGGTAGAGCGCCTTACTAAGACTTAGTAGGTAGAGTTAGCGCGTATAGAGGCTTGCCTACGTGCGGAGATAGATTGTTTTCGCGCTAAGAAGGTATTCTTGCGCGAATTCTAGTAGTCTGTAGACGCCTATAGCGAGCGCTTACAAAAGTAGTTAGAGTTAGTATAGCGTTGTCGTAACACGCTACTTTTAAAAGATCTAGCTAATATTAAGAAGTTAGAGTAGTTAGAGTAGAAGGTATAGTAACTTCTATAGCTATAACCTTCTATTTCTCTAGTTAATTCTCTTTAGTTATTTAACTAGAGCTATTTAGAGAATTTAGAATTCTAGTCTCTAGGTTTTAGAGTTAGTGCTACTAATAAAACTTCTTAAGTTTCTTAGAGTAATTCTTAAGGTTCTCTAGTAGTTTCTAGGTATCTTCTTCTAGTAGGTACTCTTTCTACCTAACTTAGTATTTCTACTAACCTTATATACGCTTTTTATCTAATATTCTTTTAATCTTAAAGTTCTTATCTAGTTCTACTTTAGTTTATTTATTAAATTATATATTATTAGGTACTAGCTTAAGTTTAGATTTATAAAATATAGAGTGTATTTATATTATTAGTAGTAGTTTTAACCTAAAGTTAATAAGTCTAAGTTATCTATTAATTTTAAATAGTCTAATTTATAAGTAGTTAAGTTTCTTGCTAGGTTGCTTAGTACGCAGATTTTTTCGTAGAATAAAAACTTTACCTCTCTTCTTAAAGGTTAGTCTCTTAATTCTTTTCTTATTTACTTATTAGGTTATTCTTTCTACTATTTTTTATAGTTTATTATAGATTATTCTTATCTAGCGTTCTTTTTCTTCTACCTTTAAGAAAATTATAGCTATATATATTATAAATCTATATATTCTAGCCTTATAGCTATAGTATACTTAGTAGAGAGTTATCTTTATAGTCTTTTATTTTACTATATTATATACTAGTTATGCTATAAGTAGTAGTTTAACCTAGTTATCTTATTCTTAGTTAATGTAGTTTCTTAGGTATTCTTCTAGAGTTTAGTTTATTTATTCTATCTAGCTATTAGTTTATAGGTAGAAGCTAGTTAATATTTAGTTACTTATTTCTATTTAGCTAAGTAGTGCGTTCTAGAACTTAGATATAAATAACTTATCTCTATCTATAGTAACTTGTTCTAGTATTCTATGCTAGCTAAATAGCTATTAGCTTACCTTATACGCTAGTTCTTTAGCTTTAAGAGTTTTACTAGTTAGGTAGAAGTATACATATTTAGTAAATTAGTCTATAATTACTAGAATAGCATTATACTTCCTTTATAACGTAGGTTTAATTAATCTAGGTAGCTTTATAATAAAGTCTATAGTAACGTGTTACTATAGTACTATAGGTAGTTTTAAAGGTTATAGTAGCTTATAGAGTTAATATCTAGCTATTTTATTTTATTAGTATTCTATATATTTCTATACTATTCTTATAACTTTTTTCTTTATTACGAGTAGCTTATATTCTTGCTATATCTTCTTAAGAGTATGTTTAATTCTCTAGTATCTATACGTTATAGTGCTATAGAATTTCTAGATAAATTCTATTTATAGTGCCTCTAGTACCTCTTATTTTTCTTATTTATTAGGTAGCCTTAACCTATTATTCTACTAGTTCTAGATTTCTATAACCTAGCTAACTTATAGGCTATTATATTCTAGAGTTCTATCTAGTCTAGCGTAGAGTATAGCCTTATGTTCTTTCTTAGCTACTACTATATAGTTAGCCCTCTAGCTAAGCGTATCTACTACTCTATTTTTAGTACTCTTCTAGTGTTAGATAGTAAAGTCTAGTATAGCTAGTATTTCTACCTACCTAACTTATTATCTATTTAGCGTTTTTGTTATTATAAACGCTATAAGGTTCTTATAGTCTAATACTATATTAATAGAGTACTTAGCGCCTTCTAAGTATATTCTCTATTTCTTTATTACTACTATAATAGCTATAAGTTTCTTATTATATATATTATAGTTAAGTTCTAGTACTAAGAACTTTCTTAAGTAGAAGAAGTATAGTTAGTACTTACTATCTTCTCTAGGTTAGCTAAGGTATACTTCTAGAGCTCTATCTAATACATCTATTTTAACCTATATTAGTTTGTTTTTATTAAACGTTTATAATAGTAGTATAGTAGTAAACGTTTATTTTAGCGTCTTAAACGCTTATTATTATAGGTCTTTCTATTTAAACTCTTAGTCTTTTTTAGTAACTTCTATAAGTAGAGTTGTAATCTATAAATACTCTTAGATAAACTTTTAGTAGTAGTTAGTAAATTCTAGAAAGAATTATACTTCTTTTACTATCTAGAGTATAGGCTAGTCTAGAACTACCTAGACCTTGTCTATTTCTATCTAAATTCTCTTCTAGGTTAGGTAAAATTCTAAGTAGCTAGTTTCTGTATAGTAGAACTTACTCTTATCTAGAGCTATTAGAAGTTTGTATTTCTTAAGCTTTTATAGCGTTTTCTATACATAGTTCTTATATTCTTCTAGTTCTCTCTTTAAGTATATAAGTATATTATTTAGGTAGACTATTACAAACCTTTCTATATATTTGTGTAGAGCTACGTTAATTATACTTTAGAACGTTGCTAGTACGTTAGTAAGTCTAAATAGTATAACTAGGTATTTATATAGGCCTTTCTTTATTCTAAATACTATTTTCTACTTGTGTTCTTTTTTAATTTATATTCTATAGTATTCTTTTCTAATATTAAACTTTATAAACTACTATGCTTCTATAAGCTAGTCTATAAGTTCTAAGATTATAGATAATAGGTATTAGTTCTTTTAAGTTACTTAGTTAAGCTATTAGTAGTTAATGTATAATCTTAGCTATTTATTCTTCTTTAGTATAAATAGTACTAGTAATACTATTAGGCTCTAGCTTTCTTAAATATATTCTTTTTGTAGAAGTCTTTCTAGATACTTTTAGAGCTTCTCTCTTTACGTATAGCTAAGTAGGTATATAGGTCTAGGTTTTAGCGTAGCTTTATCCTCTATAAGTATCTTATAGTTCTATAGTTTATATTTAGGTAGAACGCTATTATTCTATCTATTAAATAGTAACGCAAACTTCTTATAGTTCTTTTTAACCTTATAAGATAGTTACTCTGTATTAGGTTATAGCTTTTGTATCTATATAACGCTAACGTCTTAAGGTTACCTCTTCGCCTGTTTTATTAAACTTGCAAGAGATATTCTTCTAATCTTTACCTCTAGCTTTTAGTAAGCTCTTAAGTAGTATCTTACTCTAGCCTTTTATACTACTCTAGGCCTCTTCTAGAGCTCTAACCTAATTTAACTAATATTAGAGTTGTGTCTTTATAGCTAATCTAGCTCTAGAAGTATATCTATATTTTCTAGTTCTATAATATTATAGAATTATTGTTTTTATATTCTCTAGACATCTAACACCTATACCTTAGTCTTTAAGTAAATCTATTCTTAGCTAAAGGCAGGTAGCTAGTTATCTGTAAGTTATACTTAGTATAGCTATTATTTCTCTTAAAATAGTATATTCTATAGTTCTACTAAGCTAGCGGAAATATATATTCTTACTACTCTACTATCTATATAGGCTGTAAATTTCTTATTTTCTAGTATAGCTTTTACGCGTAGCGTTCTAGGTTTTAGAGTAATAACTTTACTAATAGTCTAAATAGAGCCTTTCTAGGCTAGACCTCTACCTTAGAGGCCTACTAGTTTTTTAACTTTAAGAGGGTAGCTAGTACTAATTCTTGTTTCTTTTCTACTATATATACTAGACATTGTTCTAGTAAGTATATAGTCTAGTAGAGTTTCGTGTATTTATTTCTAGCCCTCTTTCTATAGTATAGGTATTTCTATTCTAGAAAATACTATCTATAATTAAGCGTGTAATAGTTAGAGTATTAGGCTCTCTATTCTATAGTTTAATATTATTCTTAATAGTATTAGTATTCTATAGCATACTAGTTCTATAGTTTAGCGTAGTATTCTTTACTATACGTTTCTTTAACTAGTTTAGGTGTTACTATTCTACTACTTTCTTTCTTAGGTTAAGAGTTTATATACGTAGCTACTTGTATTTCTTTATTATCTAGTCTCTAAGTACTAGTAGCTATCTTAACTACTACTCTTTCTTCTTTACTATAGATTACTAGAGGGTAAGCTTAGTAGATATAGTTATAGTTTAGGTAGTTGCCTTTGCATAGCTAGTATAGCTTCTATTATAGGCGCGCTTTAATTTTCTAATTATATATAAATAGTCTAGAGAGTTCTTTTTCTTATAATAGTTTAGTTAGGTATACCTTATAGAAGAGATCTTAATACTTATCTCTTTCTATATATCTTAGTTACTACTACTTAGCTTTTTAAGCCTTTAGGTTATTTATAGAGAATTCTTAGTATATTTTCTAGATATATAAGTATACTTCTTTATCTATAAGGTATTCTACTAATTAGGCTACTTTCTTAAGAGTTTCTAGAGCCTTCTAGAATTTCTTATTAGTAAATAGAATATTCTAGTATACGTGCTAACAGCTCTATACGTTATAGAATTCTACGTATATCTAGTACTATTATGTGTTAATACGTTATTAGATAGTGTCTAGAGTAAGGTATTCTATATACACTAGATATTCTAGCTATAAGAGCTAGGTTTGCGGTCTCTACTACTATAAGCGTCTCTAGAACACCTAGCTAGGTAAGTTAGCTGTAGATAGTACTGTCTCTATAAGCTATAAGAATAAGAGATGCTAGTAGAGTAGGTTAGGTTAAATTTAGCTATCTAAAGGTAAGAAGTAGAGAAAAGGCTCTAAGAGGCTCTATATATAGAGGTGCTAAGCGCTAAGACGCTAGGCTAGGTTACGTAATAAGATTACGTAATCTAAGGTTATATAACCTAAGGTAAATCTCTAAACTAGACTATTACATTACCCCCTCTTATAGGGAAAGCTCGTCTCTAAGCTCTAAAATACGCCTTCTAGGTCCCTCTTCTTCTAAAACTTCTGCGTTATACTCTTAACCGTCTCTTTTAGCTTATAGTAAGTATATTTATATTAGTTTTAAACTAGAAGCGCTTTTATAGCTACTACCTTTCTTCTAGTTACTCTATTCTTATAGAGATTTAAGCTAGAAGGCTTATTTCCGCGTCTGTAGGGCAGCTTTATCGCAGGCTCTCTTCTTAGCGGCGCCTTCGCGTTACCCTTATGTCTTCTACTCTTGCAGGTTTTAAATTCTCTACTATCTTCTCTAGAGTCTCCTCTTTTTTGTACGCCTTAATCTAAGCATCTAATTGTAATAGCAGCTCTAGCTTATCTAGGTATACTATATAAAAGTCTCTTACCTTATAGAAAGCGTTAATAAAGCCTATAGTATTATACTAGGTAGAGTTAGAATTATAAGTAACCTATACAGCGTAGTATTAAAGGCGATTTTAATAAAGATAGCTATTTAGAATTTTATATATAGGCTATTCTAGATTACTATTAACTTTAATAGATAGCTACTTAGGCTCTACCTACTCTAGTAATAGCTCTAAGGCTTTTCTTAGCTAATTAGCGTAAAAGACGTTATGTATACGTATATACGCAGGTAGCTAGAACTAGAAAAAGTAACTCTTTATAGTAATAATTAGGTAAGAGCTATATATCTATTAATTAAGCTTTACACTAGGTTAATTTATTAAAAAGCTACAAGGTTTAATATAGACAAGGTCGCCTACTACAAAATTAGGTTCTTAGCGCTTTTTATTTACTTAGAGCGCCTACCTAGCTTACGCTTTCGCGATATTACTTTATGTAATTTTAGTAGCTTTTTCTATAGCGTTATATTACTTCTTAGCGAAATTCTAAGCTTTTTAGCGCGATAGACGCTTACGTAGAGTAGAGGCTTTTATTATATACTTTTTCTAATTCTAGTAGTATATTAGCTAGTATCTAAATTTAATTTTGTATACTATTAGTTCTATAGTTTTATATAGTAATATAGCTTATACCTAATCTATATAAGATAGAAGGTCTAACTAATTATTCTAGTAGTAGTTAATAAATAGACGTAGACGCTAATTAAGATATTAATTAATAATCTTTATATTTCTATTAGTTTACGGGTAGTACGTAGTAGAGAGCTTCTACTTAATTTCTATAAGCTAATAAAGCTTATCTATAAAGGTAGAGGTAAACTATAGACTATAATCTAATATAATAGATCTAGAAGAACTATATATACGCTAGATATATTAGTAATATAGCTCTACTATACGCTAAGCTATAATTTTCTTATAGTAGAGTAGAAAGAAGCTCTACTTACTTAGCTAATCTATAACAACGTATACGTAGTTAAATCCTTTCTTATTAGAGAGAAAGCTCTTAAAATCTATAGAAACGTTCTACTATACTCTCTTAGAGATAGGTAGAGGCTTTAGAAGACCTAGCGTCTTATCTTACAGAGTATAGCTCTAGTAGTAAGCCTTGTATACTACTACGTACGTATTAACGTCTTCTTATAAACCTAGCTAGTAATATTAATTTTATAGTAACTAGGTAGTTTTTCTTTATTTTAGGTAGATAGTTACCTAAGTAGTATATACAGCGCGAATTAGGTATATTTATAGGTAGTTAATAGTAGAAACTATTAATTAATTCTAATAGGTTAACAAGCTATCTTCTATTTTCTAGGCGAAGCCTAATATAGTAGCTTTTTCTTAAGCTAGCTATAAAGAGTTGTCTAATTAGTTAGCTATAATAACCTAATTAATTATAGTATATAGATTCTTAGTAGAGAGTACCTTTATAAACGTATTAGTAGTAGTAATTTCTATAGTACTACTAGCTAGTCTCTAGGTAGCTAGAACTAATAACTTATCTAATAATTGCTTAATAGCTAAGAGGCTAATTTACTTCTTACTTAGAAAAGCCCTTGTATAGGTAGTACAATTCTTCTTCTTTTACGTCTTAAGCTCTTCTTATTTTTATAATAACGCGTTCGCTACTATATTAGCTAAACCTAGTTAATAGGTAAGCTTAAGGTTATAGTTAGTAATATTGTTTACCTAGCAGGCCTACCTAGTAGTAAGTTTCTACTTAGTAGTAAAATACTCTAAGGCTTAGTAGTTAGTTAATACTATAAAAGGCTCTAGATCTTATAAGCTAATTAGCTAGCTTCTCTACTTCTATACGCTAAGAATAACTACTAGCATCTCTTTATTATAAATGCTGTAGTTTATCTAGGTAGTGTTTATTATCTTACTAAAGAAAGCTACTAGTCTCTAGATACCGTCTTCTTAAAGTTATAAAAGAACTCTAGCAACTACGCTATCTAATACGTCTGTTTCTACTCTTATATAGTAATAAGAGAAGTAATAAGCTAGTATAGTGTTAGATAGTATAAGATTCTTAACCTACTAAAATACCGCGAGCTTAATTTCTCTAAAGGCATGCTATACTCTCTATTTTAGTAGCTTAGTAAGAGAGCAAACAATTTAGCCGTAATTCTTTAAGAAGGCTTAGTAGAAATTATAGAAACCTAGAAATAATTAAAGGCTCTTAAGAGTTATAGGTATAGACTAATTCTAGATAGTAGCAACCTTCTTAGAGTTCTTCTAGATTCTATTAGTACTTACAATTAATTCTAGAAACTTAGTGCTTTTAATAGTAAATTTAGATTTCTTAATATCTACTTATAACCTAGCTTTATACAATTAATTAAGCACCTAGACAACATAGGCTTTGTGCTTAAGCGAATTCTCTAAGTAAATAAGAATATTATTAATATATACTATATAGAAATCGTCTAGCAAGCTATATAGTACCTTGTTAATATATTACTAAAAGATAGCAAGGCTATTATAGAGGCTAAAGAGTAGAACTTAATACTTATAGTTACTATACTACGTGTAGAAAGACGTTAGGTTCTCTACTAACTTATTAAGCTAGATCTAGTAGAAAGCTTACCTTATATCTAACTTAGTAAAGACCTTAGCGTATAATAGGTGTATAAGCGTTTTCTAGATAAGAGAGATAGAATAGGTGTCTTTTTTTGTAATAGCGTTAAGCTTTTAATAGTCTATATAGAACCTCTATTCTCTATCTAGCTTTTTAGTAAATAGAACTAGTAACGCGTATAACGTATTACTATAGATAATAAAGCTATAACAAAGGTAGTT
>NW_022987222.1:106906-122071 GCF_010094035.1 Trematosphaeria pertusa | reverse complement strand
AGTAAGAACCTAGAATTAAATTCTCTAGTAGTAACGCGCTTAAATTGCGTATAATTAGTATTATAGAGAAACGCGTTGCGCGTTAAACTAGTATAGTAGGCTAGTTCTTAGAGTAGGTTAATCGCGCTCGTAGTTACTAGATTTTAGCGTTCTTTTTAGCTAGAATAGTAGTCTATATTAGATTTTTTACGTATACGTTATCTCTCTTAGCAAGAGCGTTAGTAGTAATCTAGTAATATATATAGATTTATTATTTATATACTTATTATATATATAATTAGCTAACTATTTTATTAATAATTTTAGCTAGCGTTTCTAGAAAGAGCTCTTAAAGCTCTTTAGTAGAGGTAGAGAGTGTAAATAAACCTAAGGCTAATAATAGCTCTAGTATTACTAAGCTCTAGCAGAGCCTTGCAAGCTTCTAGTTAAAGTTGTTATTCTAATTCTTATTAGTTATTACGTTATGTTACTAAACAGAGTTTTTATAATAGAAATATTAATTAGTATATTCTACTAGCAGGTTCGCTACTCTAGATTTAAGAACTATTAGGGTAAAGAGGTATTGTAGAGCTAAGGTCCTACCTCTAGATTAACTTCGCAAGAGTTCTTCTATAGTGTTTAGATTTATTTAGCTTTTTAATTAAGAAAGAAGCGAAGAGAGAAGGTATTTAGCTACTAGTAGGGTAGCTAGTTATTAGCTCTGCTAGCGAAGTAGAAAGGTTGTTAGCTCTGCTAGCAGAGTAGAGAATTGTTAATTTTTTATAATTTTGTAAAAGAGGGGAGAGGTTTCCGCACGTAGAAGTTTTGTAGAAGTCCTTCTATATATAGAGCTCTTAATAGCTCTCTTTAGCTTAGTACTAGTATCTTTCTACTACTAACTAGATCTACTAGTAGGTCTTATACAGCGCTAAGGGGTAAGCAATTAATTAGTAACGTTAATAAATTCTTAGAGTAAGTAACTAGGCTCTTATAGCTCTAATTCTTAATATAGCTATTAGTAAACGCTTCTTAATAAGGCTACTTAGTTTAGCTAGATATTATACTACTATCTCTAGCTAAAGAGGTATTAACCTTTAGATAATATAAGGGCTAGGTTCGTAGTCTCTACTACTATAAGCGTCTCTAGAACACCTAGCTAGGTAAGTTAGCTATAGACAGTACTATCTCTATAAGCTATAAGAATAAGAGGTGCTAGCAGGGTAGGTTAGGTTAAATTTAGCTATTTAAAGGTAAGAAGTAGAGAAAAGGCTCTAAGAGGCTCTATATACAGAGGTGCTAAGCGCTAAGGCGCTAGGCTAGGTTACGTAATAAGATTACGTAACTCGAGGTTATATAACCTAAGGTAAATCTCTAAACTAGACCGTTACACTAGCATAATAGCTCTAATTCTTATAGGCTACTATTCTAAGTTAGCCTTATCTCTCTAGTATATTATATATCTATTATTATAGCATGCTATTTATATAAGGCTGTTGTAGTCTACTTAGATTATCTTAACTATTTTCTTTTTCTTTAGGCATACTTACGCGAAGTGTTCTTTTTCTCTATAGACTAGGCATAGTTCTTTCTTAAAGTATCTTACCTTATTCTTGTTCTATAGAGTTTGTTTTCCTCTCTATAGAGTCTTAACCTAGTCTAGGTCTATAGAGTTCTCTTAGAATAGAGTCTGTAGTTATTTAGTCTTAATTATTAGTAGTATAGAGTAATTCTTACTCTATTAATATTCTAGGTTTTATTTATACTACTAGTTATTAATCTTTACTACTATTTCTATTATGTTACTTAGGTTCTTAGATTGTTTAGCGTGCGCTATATTATCCTTAACTAACTTCTTTAATTCTTTATAGAAGAGTTCTACTAGCGCGAGGTTATTCTAGTCTAGGTGTACGCTTAGCTACCTAAACGTTGCTATATACTAGAATGCTAATCTAGTTTATTATAGCTAAAATAGCTTCTTCTAAGCTACCTTGTAGGTGTTAACTTCTCTAAATATCTCTCTAAGATGCTTTATAAACCTAGTCTAGCTTTTAAAGATTTTATCTATAGACTATTATGTTCTCTTTATATTACTCTTATTTTCTAGCTAGTCTAATATATAGAGTTTAGCCTACGTAAAGGCCTCTTCTTTTATGTTTATTATAGCTTCTAGAATCTTATTCTTATTCTATAGAAATGCTATAGCGTTATATTATAGGTAGAGTTCTATAGCTACTAGAAAAGTGTTAAGGTTTTCTCTCTTGCTATTAAATTATTGTAGTAGGGTAATCTTAGCCTAAGTCTAACGTTTTACTATAGCTAGCTCTTCTACTTAATAAACGCCTATCTCTTAGAGCGCTATAATAATCTATTAGAGTTCTATAATCTATTCTTCTATAGTTAGCTTCTAGACTTAGGCCTTTCTAGGCTAGGTTCTAACTATTAATATAGTAGTTCTACTCTTTAACGTTAGATAGTTATTTTATTACAAGCTGTTCTCTTAACTAAGACTAAGAGTTACTTTTGTAAAAGGAGGTAAAGGGTATACTTTAGGCTAGAGATCTTTAGTAACAAAGAGGTAGAGGTAATAATACTATAAATTACAAGTCTCTATAGTAATTTTATAAACAAAGTAATAACTACTAGAAGCTATAAGAAGTAAGCTTCTTCTAGTTATATACATGTGCTATCTTAGCTAGATTAGGTACTAAGACTCTAGCTCTTGTAGATTACCTAAATTAGAGTCTAATCTCTTAAATTAGGTTCTAATCTATCTAATCTATCTAATCTACGTTACGTAATTCTAATTATTCCCGTAACTCTATACGTAATCTCTTATTCTGTAACTCTAGGCTTAGCTTACCGTCTTCTCTGTTCTAGCTAGCTAACTCTATTCTTAATTCTATAACTGTAATAGAAAGGTAGTAGCTATAAAAGCGCTTCTAGTTTAAAACTAATATAAATACACTTACTATAAGCTAAAAGAGATAGTTAAGAGTATAATATAGAAGTTTTAGAAGAAGAGAGACCTAGAAGGCGTATTTTAGAGCTTAGAGACGAGCTCTTTCTATAAGAGAGGGTAATATAATAGTCTAGTTTAGAGATTTACCTTAAGTTACATAACCTTAGGTTACGTAATCTTATTACGTAACCTAACCTAGCGCCTTAGCGCTTAGTACCTCTATATATAGAGTCTCTTAGAGCCTTTTCTTAACTTCTTACCTTTAGATAGCTAAATTTAATCTAACCTACTCTACTTATTACTCTTATTCTTATAGCTTGTAGAGACTATATTACCTATAATTAACTTACCTAGCTAGGTGTTCTAGAGCGTATGTATAGTAGTAGAGACTATAGAACTAGCTTTTATAGTTAGCTTAATAATATAGTTAGTTTAATAATAAAGTATATTATACGTTAAGTTAATAGAGTAGATAGTATTTAGCTTCTAGAGTAGAATTATAGTTATACTTATAGCTATTAAATCTTTACTAAAGTAGTAGCTTTTTTCTACTATAAATTCTAATACTCTCTATATATAGTATCTTCTTTAGTAAGTACGTTAGTAGTAATCTAGTAATATATATAAATTTATTATTAAAGTACCTAGCGTATAAGTAATTAGCTAACTAATTTATTAATAATTTTACTTAGCTTTTCTAGAAAAAGCTTTTAGAGCTTCTTTCTAGAGGTAGAAAGTATATAAGAGCTATCTACTACTAATAACCTAGATATTACTAAGCTTTAGCGTAGTCGTGCTAGCTTCTATTTAAAGTTATTATTCTAATTCTTATTAGTTATTATATTATATTGTTAAATAAGTAATTTATAATAATAATATTATTTTAAATAACTAGCTAGTAGGTTCTCTACTTAGAATTTAAGAATTATTAGAGTAAAAGAGTACTATAGAACTAGAGTCTTACTTCTAGAGTTACTTTATAAGAGTTTATCTATAGTATTTAAGTAGTTTAACTTAGGTATAGCTTCTTATTTAAAAAGTAAAAGTATATACTACTAGCGTAGTAGCTAATTATTAGCTCTACTAGTAGAGTAGAGAATTATTAATTTTTAAAATAGAGAGAGAGTTTTTATACGTAGAAGTTTTATAAAAGTTCTTCTATATATAGAGCTCTTAATAGCTTTCTTTAGCTTACTACTAGAGATATCTTTTCTACTACTAACTAGATTTACTAGTAGACTTATATAGCGCTAAAGATAAGTAATTAATTAGTATATTAATAGATTCTTAGAGTAAGTAACTAGACTCTTATAGCTCTAATTCTTAGTATAGCTATTAGTAAACGCTTCTTATAAGACTACTTAGTTTAGCTTAATATTATACTACTATTTCTAGCTAAAGAGATATTAACCTTTAGATAATATAAGAGCTAGCTTTATAGTCTCTACTACTATAAGCGTTCTAGAATATCTAGCTAGATAAGTTAGCTATAGATAGTACTATCTTTATAAGCTATATAAATAGAGATACTAGTAGAGTAGGTTAGGTTAAATTTAGCTATCTAAAGATAAGAAGTAGAGAAAAGACTCTAAAAGACTCTATATATAGAGGTACTAAGCGCTAAGACGCTAGGCTAGATTATATAATAAAGTTATATAACCTAAAGTTATATAACTAAGATAAATCTCTAAACTAGACTATTATAAGTTTATTATTTAAGCGTCTAGCGTATAAATAATTAGCTAACTAGTTTATTAATAATTTTGTCTAGCTTTTCTAGAAAAAGCTCTTAAAGCTTCTTTATAAAGGTAGAGAGTATATAAAAGCTATTAGTAGTAAATAGCCTAGATATTATAAAGCTTTTATATAGCTATATAAGCTTCTATACTAAGTTATTATTCTAATTTTTATTAGTTATTATATTATATTATTAAATAGAGAATTTATAATAATAATATTAATTAGAATAACTAGCTAGTAGATTTTCTATCTAGAACTTAAAAATTATTAGAGTAAAGAGGTACTATAAAACTAAAGTCTTACCTCTAGAGTTACTTTATAAGAGTTTATCTATAGTATTTAAGTAGTTTAACTTAGGTAATATACTTTATTATTAAACTACCTATATTATTAAACTACCTAAAAATACTAAGCCTCTACTAAAAAGCTACTATCTTAGTTAGATTACTCTAACTCTAAGCTACTTAAGATAAATCTAGATAAGCTATCTAACTTATCTATATTATCTTTAACTACCTAGTATATTTATATATTATACTCTAGCTTACTATAGCGTCTATAGTATTACTAAGCTAGCTAGCTATTACGTGCTACTACTTCTTCGCGCTACTTCTTACTCTTATTCTAATTTGTAACCTCTCTTTAAGTAACTAGCTATAAGCTAGCTTTAATTATAAGAGTATTCTCTTTCTAAATTTACTTTCTTTTACGTAAATTATACTTCTTTTTCTATACGTTAGCTACTTAAAGCTAGGCGACTTTAGACTCTATAAGTACTAGCTAATATACTATTAACTTATTACCTTTCTTAAGCTAATTAAGTAACTTAATAATATAAGTTAGTAATAAATTAAGATACTATATAATCTTTAATTAAATTAGAGTTAATTAGAACCTTACTTTAATAAGATTACTAGGTATTTTATACTTCTAGGTAGTAGTATTATTAGTAGAAAGTATTAGCATACGTAATTAAACTTTAAGCTTTAATACTACTAAATCTAGATTAAATAGAACTAAGCTAGCGTCTTTAAATTCTACTCTAATATTATTATTTATAATTAACGTATAAAAAGCTATATAAAATATAGATAGAAACTTAGTTTTTATAACGTAGTTAATATAGCTATATATTAGAATCTTAACTTAGTAGCTATATACTATCTTTAATAGTAAGAAGTAGCTAACGTTAGATAGCTATAGAAGATATAATAAATATACTAGTATATAGAGAACTATAATTTTATTCTTCTTATAGTACTACTAGAATTTAACTAAGCTATAGCTTTTATAGCTATCTAAAATTAGTAGATAATATATATCTATAATATAATTCTTAGTATATATATTAAAGTACTTTAACTATATAATACTAACTTTATTTATTATCTAGCTACTCTTAGAGATAGCTATAATCTAGTTACGTAGTAGCTAGCTACTCTTATACTATACTAAGAGGTAGTTCTTATCTATAATAATAAGAAATAGTAGAATCTATATATTACCTACTACTCTTACTATTATAATTACTAAAATCTACTTATAATTACTAAAATCTACTTATAATTACTAAAATCTACTTATAATTATCTAGTTAAAGGCTTTTTAGTTATAATTATCTTTTAGAGCTAGTAACTACTATCTAAGGTAATATTATTTCTATTATAAAGCTAGATTTATTAAAATTATATATATTTTTATTAGTAATGCTATACTTCGCCTTTATATTACCTACTAGATTAAACTAAGTCTAAATAATTATAGAATCTTCTTACTTTACTTTCTAATAGTTATACTTATAATTAAGCTATATTTTAAGCTTAGAATAGTATATAATAAAGTAGTTTAGCTAGATTTAGCCTACTATCTTCTTACTCTACTTAGTAAGTAGCTTGTTAGCTATATTTTAAATAGTAGTAAGCTAGAGAGTAAATTCTTACGTATCTAGGTTAAGTATATACTTAACTATTATCTACTCTTTATTTATAGTAAGCTTTATTTAATTAGGTATCTTTTCGCGTTATAGAGTAACTTCGTTACATTAATTATAAACGCGCTTCTAAGGTATAATATAGAGAGCTATAGCGCGTTATAAGCTTAGCTCTAGATTCTATTAAATAGTCTAGAGCGTAAGCTATATCTAGAATTTATCTAAGATTAATTAAGCGTTTATAGAGAGCTTTATAATAGAAATAGTAGTATTTAGTAAAAGCTTAGTATTTTTAGATAGTTTAATAATATAGACGATTTAATAATAAAGTATATTATAGCTTTTTATTTAAGAAGTAAGAGTATATACTACTAGCGTAGTAGCTAATTATTAGCTTTACTAGTAGAGTAGAGAATTATTAGTTTTTAAAATAGAGAGATTTTTATATATAGAAGTTCTATAAAAGTTTTTTTATATATAGAGCTCTTATAGCTCTCTTTAGCTTACTACTAGAGATATCTTTTCTACTACTAACTAGATCTACTAGTAGTCTTATATAGCGCTAGAGAGGTAAGTAACTAGACTCTTATAGCTTTAATTCTTAGTATATCTATTAGTAAATACTTCTTATAAGACTACTTAGTTTAGCCTAATATTATACTACTATCTCTAGCTAAAGAGATAATAACCTTTAGATAATATAAAAGCTAGCTCTATAGTCTCTACTACTATAAGTATTCTAGAATATCTAGCTAGATAAGTTAGCTATAGATAGTACTATTTTTATAAGCTATAAGAATAGAGATACTAGTAGAGTAGATTAGATTAAATTTAGCTATTTAAAGGTAAGAAGTAGAAGAATACTTTAAGAGCTCTCTATATATATAGAGTACCTATACTAAGACGCTAGATAGAGTTATATAACTTAGGCGAAGTCGAGTTAGACTATAGCGCTAAGTTAGACTATTATAGACTTTTGCTAATAAAGTACGTTATAGTTCTTATTTTAGAAGAGGTAAGAGATACTAAAAAGTGTGCGTCAGGTGGGGTCTGTGCGTCAGGTGGGGAAATACGGTAGCTTATCGCCTGAGCGCCCCGAAATTAAGCCGACTTCGCGCTTAACCTTATCAAAGGTCGGCTACAGTACAACTCAACGTCTCTAAACACAATCAAGCCATGGCAAAGCTGTCTAGGTTGCTGGAAGTGCGCCCGCGTGAGCAATAGTGCTCGTGAGCACTAGATCCGATCCTATTCTAGATTGCGGGCGGTAATCTGATCTTCTTACACGCCTCGACGAAAGGACTCACTCGTAGCCTCGACCGAACTTCTAGGCTATCTCGCGTGCACATCAGGACGAGCGACGAGATCGCGTCATGTGTCTAAATACCAAAGTAAGGTGGGATAGAAGGATGCCTTTGCGACGACTCGATTCGCGGGCGGTTTCGGTCTTCGACCCATGTGAAGGTACGTGGTATGATCCCGCGCGGTAAGTGACTTGGCTATTCGACATCCAGCTTACGAGTATAGGTTCTAGCACAGTGGCACGGCAATCCCGCACGGAATAGATGCCTGTATTAGTATCGAAGTGTGTAGAATCTACTTACCGCGCGAGATATTCGACGGCATGCTCATAAGTACCGCTTACGGTTTCCTTGCATCTGGACACGGTTGCGTATTCCTCCAACCGCCGTGTTCTCCAACCGCCCGCATTCTCTGGTTTCCCGCATTCTCTGGTTCCCCGCATCCTCTAAGTGGCCTTGCGCTCTAAGCGCCCATGCTCCATCCTACGTGCTTCTCGTGGCTGATTTACATCACCCCTGCCCTCTAAACTCCCCTGCGGGCTTCTCAAAGCTCACATGGTTGTTAGCTGCGCACCAACCGCTCGTAGACGGAGACCGCCGGCAGGCAAGGCGCAAGTCGGAGAGTAGCTAACTTAGAACCGGAATCCGGAATCCGATCCCGCACCGGTCACAAAATGGCAAATGGGAGGCTAAAGTCTGCTGCACGCTGCACAGAGGAGAAGACACTGCAGGTCGTTTGGCTGCATCGTTAAGAATCTAACATGCTATCAAATAACCAAAATGAATATAGCCCAACGTCCCAAAGGCTTATAAGCGGACAAATCTCCTACCAGCTCAGTCCGCAAAGCTGAAACCAATGACAAGTGCAACACCCTTTCTGTGAGCGCTTCTACTCTGCTAGCTTTCTTCTCGGCCTTTTCGAGGCTCCCTGGGTAAACGAGGTGTTTGGGGTGGTGTCCCCACTACGACTCTCATCATCGCCCGTTTGAGATGCCGCAAAGGACTGCGAGAGATGATGGGACTCCAAATCCTGCGAGAGCCCAGAGCCCTGTGGAAGCGGTGCGACGTCAAAATCCAGCTCTTGGGGCAATGCGTCAATGGCGGAGCAGAGTCTTTTAAAGTGGGTCGGCATCCACACGTCATAGACGCTCTTGGTGAGCTTGTATGCCGTCCATTTCTCTTTCCCGTCCAGTGCCGTGAAGTCGAACATATGGATAGGATGACGATAGAATGTAGTGTCTTTTCCCTTGATCACAGCATAGTGGCCGTAGATCCGGACCGACCGGTGGTCGTGCGAGACCGAGAAAGCGAGGATCTCGCGGTCGATCTCCGCCTCGCGCCCGGCCAGCCGGAAGAGCTCGACGACGGCCCGCACGGCGAGCGTCATGCTGTGCGCGTTCTGGCGGTCGGCGATGTCGAGCGCCGCCGCGCCGCACTTGACCTCGCACGTCAGGAACGGGAAGTACATGTAGTACGTGGCCATGAAGAAGGACTGGTCGCCGGCGATGAAGTCGCCGATGAAGGGCGCAAGCTTCTCCAGCTGCTCTTTCGTGAACGCCTCCCGTTTGAACCCAACGGAGTAGTCGGGCTGCGGGCGGGTGCCGGTTAGCGGAATGGAGTTGTTCCAGCCTTCGTTGACACTTTCGATCAGAATGTCTAGCTCCCTGGCACCGTACGTAGCCAACGTTTCCGCAGAAGGTACGATTAATCGAGTAATATCTTGGACGACTCTCGCTTCATTCCTGTCTTGTATATTTCGGCAAGTCCTTTCGAAAATGTCGTCTCGAAACAATGACTTGGTAGGGACCGTCTGCTCTGCGTAAAGCAAGGCCAAGTACATGTCTTTGCTATTTTCTGTAATTCCCAAATCCGACTTGTCCATAAAGCTTCCTTTGGTTTGAAGTAAAAGTTTGTACCGAGGGTCTTGATATGGGGCGCTCTTGGCTTCTCTCGGCTTCTGATCACTGGGCGTCGTAGAGCTAGCGCCGAGAGAACTCTCTGATCGTTTACGCCGGAGAGAGGGCGTGGACTTCTTCCTTGCGAGCAGATGCGCCATCGTATCTGGCTCAAAGTATTCCTTAGGCCAAGCTTGTTCCTTCCGCCAATAATCAATGGGGTCGAGGGGCGTCTCGGTGTTGCTGGATTGCGTTGCTCGATCGGTCGGTCGGGCGGCGGCAAAGTCTGCAGACGTACGCAGTCGCTTCGCGGAGGGTCCGGTTGCGGCGTCGGCCGGTGAAGGTTCGGCTTCGCGCGATCGTTTTCGGCCCGTGGGCTGTGGAGAAGTTGATTGACCCTGTACACTCAGCGTGATTCGACCCGTGGAAACGACGTGACATACCAAGGTCTTCTCCGCCGGGTGTGGTTGCCCAGAGCGGTCGCTAGGCACTGGGTTGAGGCGGGCGCTCCTGCGGATAGGTCCCTGCGCCTCCGATTTCCTGACACCCTGAGGGCGCTTCCCTATGCAAGTCAGTGGCAGTGGATGAGAACAGCGAGAGACGGACCTTGATCTCTTGGGTTTGTTTGTTTCTGCCGATGCTTTGGGGAAACTAGCTTGCCGCGATTGTTCGCCATTTCGACGGCGAGGAGGGCGAGACGAGGTCTCTTTATAGTGGTGGTGTGTTCAGTGGTAGAGGGGGCGAACTGTGAGAACGCGAGAACGGGTGGAGAGGAGAGGGTCTTGGCTGAGGCGCTAAGCTCTTCAGGTATAGTAAATGACCACTCTTGGCAAAATCACTAGTGGCTAGGACCTCAAGCTAAAGATGAGTCACGATTCATCAAGCGCCGGCTGTCTTGTTGCCTAGAGAGGGGCAGCGCCTCTAATCCTAATTCGGACCGTCACATTGGTAGGCGGGACGCTCGTCTAATACTCAAATTCCGCTGGCCAAGTCTATTACCACGATACTGTTGCAGGGACAACAAAGTGCTAACTCATGCAGAGCCCCGGAGAGCAAACTCCAGCGAGTAGAGCCCTCACCCGAGGACTACAATCAACGAAAAGGCGGCTCGAGGCGACTCCCGATACCGATCCGCTACTCGTGAAGAGAGTTCGATCGACTCGGACAGTTGAGGACGAGAAAGCAGAGCAAGTAGATAAGGTATGACAACGTTTCCTCACGCAAGCCTGTCACTAATTGAGAAGATCGCGCAGACGAATTTGCAGCCACCCAAGCCTAAACCTCCTAGCCTCCTATACGGCTCATTCCTCAATTCGTCGACCCCATCCACTCCGTCGACCCACACCCTCGCCCACATCCTCAAGCTGAATCTACCCACACCTTTTTTTCTAAGTGGCTCGAGTCTGTCGGACCGGATTGGAAACGGTGCTGGTCGGATAGCTATCTTCACCATTAGACGGTAGCCCTATATCAAGGAATTTGAGATCAGCGCCGGAGATCATCAGGCGGACGACTTCGCCACCGAGGAGCCTGTGATGCAGAGCTATCGGGTCGAGATATGAATTCGACTCGCTGAGACGCACGGTTGCTACTATTATTAACGAGCCTTTCGGCACGTGGTAATGCACGAGATCGATTGTCTGGTAAGCAGTGTTGGTGCTAGATCTATAGTTGTTGCTGGTCCCCCCTCCCATCTTCGCTCCTAGAGAGGATGCTCGTGGGGAGCAAGACCGAGTCGCGCTATTCGTTCTGGGCTCAGAAAGCTGACGGGATTGAGATGGCGTTGCGTTTGGCGATGTCCTCGTAGGCATCGTGCTCCGGCCTCGCCGTCTAGAAGCCTGACTATCAACACACGCTCATGATTTGGAAGGGAGCTAATATTGAAAGCGACTACATAAGATAAATGGGGTACACAGAGCGCAACCATCGGATGGGGCTTTCGTACTTTATTGGTCTCGGAATGTAAACGGAACTGGAGCGACAATCTACTGTGCAAGATTCGACATAGAAGGATCCGGCCACCAGATCATGCATATACTTGTCATGTGCGGGGCGTGGTGCTATAGTATTGGACTTGTAAAGGCCTTTGATTACTGGCATAATTTAAATGGCGATGGGATGGGAAGGGTGTTTGCAATTCTTGGATAAGTTAGAATATGCATCCGTTTCAAAGTGCCAGGCTACTAATAAGTCGCAGTTTAAGACAGCGACAGGCAGGTCTTTCATCAGCTCGATGTTCGCGGATAGATTCGGCACGATAGAAGAAATCTAATCTCATATCAGTCCTACGCCAGTAGATTAGATAGATAACTAGATAATACTGTACGAAAACGCATCAGTAAAGCGAGTCTCCCGAGTATATCTCTAGACCGATACTCCAAGCTTGCATATAATCAGGACGATGCTGCGTTTAATTAAAGAGGATGAAGATAATTACCCTCCCTATCGAGGAGTATAAGAACGTAAAGTGCGAGTTTACAGATGCGGAGTTAGATGCTTTCAGCGTCACGCTTTCTAGCCTTCCGACGTATAACCCTACCTTAAGGAACACACCGAACGCCTTACTGCGTAGTTCGTAGTTTAGGGGTTAAAGTCAAATCCCCCCCTCTCCTTCTTTTCTTCCCTTTTGCACATTAGGCTTTTCCGAGACCTAGGAACAGACAATACCACTAGTTCTTGTTTAAAGAAGTTATAATAAGACCATGGCTTTGTCTATTTAAATAGAATTATCCGCGACTACTAATTACTATCGTATTTGTATATCTTATAATTCTACATTCTACTCTAAATACCTAATTCTTATTACTCGTAGATTTAGATCTTCGCTTAAAAATTTACCTCTTCTAGTTATTAACGTCTTAACCTAATAGAAGATATTTATACTCTAATTAAGAATCTTATAATAGTCTTATAGACGCTTCTTATATAACGCGTTATAGCGCTATAGAACCGCGGCTACTATCTAATCTAAGTAATAATCTATTTTATTCTAGTTTATATCTATCTTATTCTTAAATAATAGTAAACGCGCTTTATTTAACTATAACTAGAGTTTATATATTTACCTATAGCGGCGAGTATTATCTCTACTAAGCTACTAGCTACTACTAGTATAAGTACTTAGTCTATCTAGATTCTTCTCTCTATTCTTAAGCTCTTTATTCTTATTCTTATTCTTATTATTATTATCTAGATAGTTAGCGCTATAACTAGTAGTATTACTAAGTAGACTACTTTTCTAATCTATATTAAGTAGTATCTAGCTTTTATAAGTATATATACCTAGTATACTATAGTTATATTAGTATTCTAGTACTATTTATAAATCTAGTAATAGCTATATTCTATAAATAACTTTATCTTTACTACTAAGAAGCTACTAATCTAGAGCTATTAAGTTAAGAAATAAATCTAACTTACTATAATGTATAGTTACTACTACTATTAATAAGTCTTCTAGTATAAGATAATTTATAAGATTAATTATTTAGTAAGTAGAGTTAGCGCTAGATTTATAGTTAGTGCTAGGTCTATAGTTATTACTAGCTTTCTCTCTTATCTTTATCTCTAGAAAGAATATTTATAGAGAGTAAGACTAAGCTACGCTATCTATTCTAGGCTTAGATAACTAGTAAAATTAAGATAGAATTACGTTTAGTAATATCTCTATAGGTATTACGCTTTAGTCTTATTAGCTAGAAGTAGTCTATAATAGACTATACTCTCTTCTTTAAACTAGACTATTACTATGTTTACTTTATTATTAGGTTTTTATTAGAGGCCTACTAAATACCTTACTAATCTAGCTAAGTTTACCTTTATAGCTTTCTCTAGGTTTATTACTACTACTATTTCTACTCTTTTTATCTTCTACTCTCTTAAAAGAAGAGATAGACTATCTTATAAAATAGAGTAGCTTCTTAACTAGTTTCTAACTATACGCGCTATTATTATTATTTTCTCTATTAAGGCTATCTAGAAATAGAACTAGGCTTCTAGTACTATTACCTTAGCTATTACTACTAAGAGGCCTAGAACTAGGCTTACTACTAGCTCTAGAAGAATAAGAATTAGAATAAGAGTCTAGGCTACTAGAGATTAGCTAAAGCGTTAGCTTAAGTAGAGGTATTTAATTAAGTAGAAGACTCTCTACTTATTACTTAGACGACCTTTACCGCTTTACTAAAGAGGTTTCTTCTAGCTCTAGTTCTAGCATAATATTACGAGCTATTCTCTTAACTAAGACTAGAGCTTACTTTTATAAAAGAAGGTAAGAGGTATACTTTAGGCTAGAATCTTTAGTAACAAAGGGGTAGAGGTAATAATACTATAAATCGCAAGTCTCTATAGTAATTTAATAAACAAAGTAATAACTATAAGAAGCTATAAGAAGTAAGCTTCTTCTAGTTATATATATATACCTTCTTAGCTAGATTAGGTACTAAGACCTAGCTTCTATAAATTAGACCTAATCTACCTAGCTCTATCTAATCTATCTAATCTATATTACGTAGCTCTAATTACTCTCGTAACTTCTTATATAATTCTTTACTCTATAATCTTAAACTTAGCCTACTATCTTCTCTATTCTAGCTAGCTAACTCTATTTCTAATTCTATAATTATAACATCTACCTCTTCTTCTAAAGCGTTGTTCTAAAGCTCTATTCTATTTCTAGGTATAGTATTTAGTTAATTTATACTATCTTTATATAAGAGTAGTATTACCTATAGTTCTATAGTATTATATTCTCTCTTTCTCTTCTATTCTTACTATACCGCCTACTTGTACTAAGTCTTTAATAGTTTATCGCCGCTATTATACTAACCTTATTCTACGTACTAGCGCTAATATATCTAATAACCTCTATAGCGCTTATTATTTCTATAACCTACGTTACGTTATAGAGGTATTCTCTAGCTATTACTTAGAGTATATTACGAAGAGTTAGTCTTATAATAAGGTGCTAGACTTAAAGAAGATAGAGAAGCTAGATTAGCTATTAGCTAACCTGCGTTCTTAGTAGTCTGCGGCTAGTCTTAAGGTAAAGCGTCTTACTAAATCGTAGTAGTCTACTAAGGCGCGTAGCAATTACCTTTAGAAGTAGTTAGATCTAGTATAGCGTTATCGCAACACGCTACTTTTAAAGAATCTAGCTAACATTAAGAAGCTAAAGTAGTTAGAGCGTAAGGCTTAGTAATTCTTATAGTTATAACCTTCTATCTCTCTAGTTAATCTCTTTTAGTTCTTTAACTAGAGTTATCTAGAGAATTTAGAGTTCTAGTCTCTAGGTTTTAGAGTTAGTGCTACTAATAAAACTTCTTAAGTTTCTTAGAGTAGTTCTTAAGGTTCTCTTATAGT
>NW_022987222.1:97676-105886 GCF_010094035.1 Trematosphaeria pertusa | reverse complement strand
GAGCGCCTGCCTGGCTTGCGCTTTCGCGATATTGCTTCGTGCGATTTTGGTGGCTTTTTCCACGGCGTCGTATCGCTCCTTGGCGAAATCCTGAGCTTCCTGGCGCGAGAGACGCTTACGTAGGGTAGGGGCTTTTATTGTACGCTCCTTCTAATCCTAGTGGTGTATTGGCTGGTGTCCGAATTTAATTTCGTACGCCGTTAGTCCTGTGGTTTCATGCGGCAACGTAGCTTGTGCCTAATCCATGCAGGGCAGAAGGTCTGACTAATTATCCTAGTGGTAGTTGACGAATGGACGCAGACGCTGGTCGAGGTATTAATTGACGATCTCCGTATTTCTATTAGTTTGCGGGTGGTACGCGGTGGAGAGCTTCTGCTTGATTCCTGTAAGCTGACAGAGCTTATCTATAAAGGCAGAGGTAAACTGTAGGCCGCGATCTAATACAATAGACCTAGGAGGACTATATATACGCTAGATATATTGGTAATACAGCTCTGCTGTGCGTCGAGCCGTAATTTTCTTATAGCAGGGTAGAGAGAAGCTCCGCTTACTTAGCCAATTCACAACGACGTACACGCAGTCAAATCCTTTCTTATCTAGGGGGAAGCTCTTGAAATCCATGGAGACGTCCTGCCAAGCCCTCTCAGGGATAGGCAGAGGCTTTAGGAGACCTGGCGTCTTATCCCGCGGAGCATGGCTCCAGCGGCAAGCCTTGCATGCCGCCACGTACGTATCAACGTCTTCTCGCATGCCTGGCCAGTAATATTAATCTCGCAGCAACTAGGTGGTTTTTCTTCGTCCTGGGTGGGCAGTTACCTAAGTGGCATGCACGGCACGTATTAAATGCGTTCGTAGGTGGTTAACGGCAGGAACTATTAATTAATCCTAATAGGTTAACAAGCCGTCTTCTATTTTCCAGGCGGAGCCCGACATGGTGGCTTTTTCTTAAGCTGGCTGCAGAGAGTCGTCTGATTGGTTGGCTGCGACAACCCGATCGATCACAGCATATAGATCTTTGGTAGAGGGTGCCTCTATGAACGTATTAGCGGCGGCGATTTCCGCCGCACTGCTAGCTAATCCCTGGGCAGCTAAGACTAATAGCTTACCCGATAATCGCTTAACGGCTAAGAGGCTAATTTGCTTCTTGCTTAGGAAAGCCCTCGTACAGGCGGCACGATCCTTCTCCTTTTAGGTCTTAAGCTCTTCTTGCTTTTGTGATAACGCGTCAGCTGCTATATTAGCTAAACCTGGTTGATAGGTGAGCTTGAGGTTATAGTCGGCAATATCGTTCGCCCAGCGGACCTGCCTGGCGGTGAGTTCCCGCTTGGTGGCAAAGTACTCTAAAGCTCGGTGGTTGGTTAATACTGTAAAAGGCTCTAGATCTTGCAAGCTAATTAACTAGCTTCTCTACTCCTGTACGCTGAGGATAACTGCTAGCATTTCTTTGTCGTGAATACTGTAGTTCATCTAGGCGGTGTTTATCGTCTTGCTAAAGAAAGCTACTAGTCTCTAGATGCCGTCTTCTTAAAGCTGTGAAAGGACTCTAGCAACTACGCTATCTAAGGCGTCCGTTTCTACTCTTGTGCGGCGATAGGGGGAGTAATAAGCTAGTACGGTGTTAGACAGCATAAGATTCTTGACCTGCTGAAATGCCGCGAGCTCGATTTCTCCAAAGGCATGCCATGCTCCCTGTTTTAGTAGCTTGGTGAGGGGGCGGACGATCCGGCCGTAATCCTTCAAGAAGGCTTGGTAGAAATTGCAGAAACCTAGGAACGATTAAAGGCTCTTAAGGGTTGTGGGTACGGGCCAATCCTGGACGGCAGCAACCTTCTCAGGGTCCTTCCGGATTCTATTAGTGCTTACGATTAATCCCAGAAACTTGGTGCTTTTGACGGCAAATTCGGATTTCTTGATATCCACTTGCAACCCGGCTTTATGCAATCGATCGAGCACCTGGGCAACATGGGCTTCGTGCTCGAGCGGATCCTCTAAGTAAATAAGGATATTGTTAATATATGCTGTACAGAAATCGTCTAGCAAGCCATGCAACACCTTGTTAATATATCGCTAAAAGGTAGCAGGGCTGTTGCAGAGGCCGAAGGGTAGGACTCGATACTTATAGTTGCCGTACCGCGTGCGGAAAGACGTTAGGTCCTCCACTAACTTATTAAGCTGGATCTGGTGGAAAGCTTGCCTTACGTCTAACTTGGTAAAGACCTTAGCGCGCGACAGGCGTGTGAGCGTTTCCTGAATAAGGGGGATAGGATAGGCGTCTTTTTTCGTAATAGCGTTGAGCTTTCGGTAGTTAACGCAGAACCTCTATCCCCTACCTAGCTTTTTGGCAAACAGAACTGGTGACGCGTATGACGCATCGCTATGAACGATAAAGCCGCGACGAAGGTGGTCCTCTAGGTAATCCCGTACTAACTGCAGGTGCTCTAGCGATATGCTGTAAAGGGGACTGTTCGTTAGGGTATTTTTCGCCGTAAGCTTGATGTCGTGATCCACGCCTTCTCTATGTGGCGGCAGGGTATCGGAATCCTTTTTCGAGAAATGGGCCACGGTTGCGCCGGCGTATCCTAGGGATAGGAGCTTTTCGGCAACTAGTTGGCGGAGTTCCTCCTCTAGATCGGCGGCAGGGGTTTTCTTCCTATCGGCAATAAGCTAATCAACCTCGTAGACACTAAGGTGCCTAATTGTAGTGTCTTTTCGACGCGCGTTAATTATAAAGGCAGCTACGCCGATCGTGTTAACGTCGAGCCTAGCCTTCAAGCATGTTTCCCGCGAAACAGGTGGCTTTTTTGGCTTGTGGAGCAACCTAGCAGGCGAGTTAAGATCCTTAAGCTGCCTGTCTATCTTACGCAGGTTTTCTTGAAGCTCCTAGCGTTGCGATCCTCCCTTCCCTCGTTGTATTACCCTTGGCTTTTCCACCGCTGATATCAGGGCGTCGCGGCGATTGGCATTGGCTTAGTAAGCTGCTTAAGCTTCGGCGGTGGATTAAGGGGATCGTGTAGGGACGAACGCGTCGCGTTTGCAATTAATTAATTGATTAGTGTCTGGCTACATTAGTGCGCGCTGCTTGCAGTTGACCTAAACGTCAACTTCTTTAAGCAACTTGCGACTAATTATCGCATTATGGCGGCTAGTGTTGCAACACACGAAGTGAGTGCGGATTTGGTGGCTTTCTAGCACTAGATTGGCTTCGAAATACTCATCCACTTAGCCATTAGGTCGCCTATCGTACCCGGCAAGGGGGATTGGTTCCATGCGCGATAGCTTGACGTGAAGGTTTTTCCTAAGGGTTCGAAGGTGCTTTAAGTGCACCAAGACGTAGCTGCCCGCTCCCGTATTAATTAAACCTCTAAGCTTAATTGCAAGGCCGTTCGTGGAGATTTAGCAGGGCAGGGTGAACGTGGGACCACTAAACAGCTTTTCGCGCAGGTTAATTGCTCTAGTAGGTAGCTCTAGGGAGGAGACTTCTCCTAGAGCTAGGCTTTTTCCAAATTATCTGATTCACATCCCGACGTGTTATCCTCAGGAGCTTGCGGCTCTGCGGGCTCTACAGGCTTCTCCTCTGGATTGACGTTCTTAATGGCTTTCTGCGCGGCAGGAGCCCTAGGGCAATCGCGGCTTAGGTGACTAGGTTGGTGGCATCGAAAATAGGTAACTGGCTTCTAGATCGCCAGGGCTTTATTAGGTGCTAGAAAACCTAGAAGAGCTAGGGGCGCGCGTCGCGGCATTGACGCGATCGCGTTACGCTTTTTAGCTTTCCTGGCGGCAACGCGTGCTTCTCCTAGAGCAAGCTCTCGAGCGAGGTCTCGAGCGAGGTCTACATAGTAATCGTAGTTATCGACGCATTAACGTTAGTATATACCTAACTGCGTGCGCATGGTCTCTAGCAGCTTCTTATGAAATTCCTCTACCCATTGATCCACCAGGAGCTGGCGCTCCTGTGCAAGGCGGAAGAAATCATTCTGGAAGCGGGCAAAGTCGGTGGCGCTTCGGCAATAAAGCTTTTGGAAATCGCGGCGAGCATTCAGCCCCTTGTGTGGGTCTCTATAGCTCCTCTCTAGCTAATTGAGGATATAATCACGGGAAACCGCTGCGCCACTGTTCTTAATAGTACGCAGTATCGCTAACAGGGTCTGGTGCGCGTCTCCTTTAGTTTGCGTGCGGATATAGGCAATAATAGTTTCCTTAGTATTCTCTAGTGTATCTCTGGTATACTAATCCTAGTTAGCTCGAAGTTTGTCGTGCAAGCCGTCTCTCCACTACTCGAAGGTAACACTCTTGCTATCCGATAACAAGGGTGGATCTAGGAACTTGGCGGAGCGCGTTGGTCGGCTCTCCCGCGCTTGCGACGCTAGGGGTGTGGCTAGCTAGTATGCAGAGGGGCGAGGACCTAGGATTAAATCCTCTAGCGGCAACGCGCTTAAATCGCGTATAATTAGTGTTGTGGGGAAACGCGTCGCGCGTTGAACTGGCACAGCAGGCTAGTCCCTTAAGCGGGTTAATCGCGCTCGCAGTTGCTGGATTTTGGCGTCCTTTTTAGCTAGGATAGTGGCCTGTGCCAGGTTTTTCGCGTATACGTTATCTCCCTTAGTAAGAGCGTCGGCGGCGATCTAGCGATACATGTAGATTTGTTGTTTATGTACCCGTCGTATATACAATTAGCTAACTATTTTGTCGACGATTTTGGCTGGCGTTTCTAGGAAGAGCTCTTGAAGCTCCTTGGCGGAGGCAGGGAGTGTAAACGAACCTAAGGCCGACGATAGCTCTGGTATTACTGAGCTCTGGCGGAGCCTTGCGAGCTTCTAGTTAAAGTTGTTGTCCTGATTCTCGTCGGTTATCGTGTCGTGTTGCCGAACGGGGTTTTCGCGATAGAAATATCGATTGGTATATCCTGCGGGCAGGTTTGCTGCCCTGGATTTAAGGACCGTCGGGGTGAAGGGGTATTGTAGGGCTAAGGTCCTGCCTCTAGATCGGCTTCGCGAGGGTTCTTCTATAGTGTTTGGATTTGTTCGGCTTTTCGATTGAGAAAGAAGCGAAGGGGGGAGGTATTTAGCTGCTGGCGGAGCAGCGGGTTGTCGGTTCTGCTAGCGGGGCAGAGAGATGGTTGGCTCTACTGGCGGAGCAGAGGATTGTCGATTTTTCGTAATTCGTAAAAAGGGGGGGGGTTTCCGCACGTAGGAGTTCTGTAGAAGTCCTCCCGTACACAGAGCTCTCGATAGCTCTCTTTAGCTTAGTGCTAGTATCTTTCTGCCGCCAACTAGATCCGCTAGTGGTCTTATGCAGCGCTGAGGGGTGAGCGATTAATCGGTACGTTAATGGATCCTTGGGGTGAGCGACTAGGCTCTCGTAGCTCTAATTCTTGGTGTTAGCCGTTGGTAAACGCTCCTTAACGAGGCTACTTGGTTTAGCCAGATATTGTGCCGCCGTCTCTGGCCAAAGGGGTATTAACCTTTGAATAATGTAAGGGCTGGGTCCGCGGTCTCCACTGCTGTGAGCGCCCCTGGAACACCTAGCTGGGTAAGTTGGCTGCAGGCAGCACTGTCTCCACGAGCTGTAAGGATAAGGGGTGCTAGCAGGGTAGGTTGGGTTAAATTTAGCTATCCAAAGGTGAGGAGTAGAAGGCTGCTCCGAGAGGCTCTATATACAGAGGTGCCGAGCGCTAAGGCGCTAGGCTAGGTCACGTGGTAAGATCACGTGACCCGAGGTCATGTGACCTGAGGTAAATCCCAAACTAGACTGTCACAGTTTCTAGGTATCTTTCTCTAGTAGGTATTCTTTCTATCTAACCTAGTATCTCTACTAATCTTATATACGCTTTTTATCTAGTATTCTTTTAACCTTATAGTTCTAATCTAGTTCTACCTCTATTTATCTATTAAGTAACGCGCTATTAGGTGCTAGCTTAAGCTTAGATTTATAGAAGACAGGGTGTATTTATATTATTAGTAGTAGCTTTAACCTAAAGTTAATAAGTCTAAGCTATCTATTAATTTTAAATAGTCTAATTTATAAGTAGTTAAGTTTCTTACTAGGTCTTTTAGTATGCAAGTTTTTTTATAGAATAAAAACTTTACTTCTCTTCTTAAAGGTTAGTCTCTTAATTCTTTTTTTATTTACTTATTAAGTTATTCTTTCTACTATTTTTTATAGTTTATTATAAATTGTTCTTATTTAGTATTCTTTTTCTTCTACCTTTAGAGAAATTATAGCTATATACGTTAAAAATCTATATATTCTAGTCTTATAGCTATAATATACTTAATAAAGAGTTATCTTTATAGTTTTATATTTTTACTATATTATATACTAGTTATACTATAGGTAGTAGTTTAACCTAGTTATTCTATTTCTAGTTAACGTAGTTTCTTAGATATTCTTTAAGAGTCTAGTTTATTTATTTTATCTAGCTATTAGTTTATAGATAGAAGCTAGTTAATATTTAGTTACTTATCTCTATTTAGCTAAGTAGCGTGTTCTAGAACTTAGATATAAATAACTTATCTCTATTTATAGTAACCTATTCTAGTATCTCGTGCTAGCTAAATAGTTATTAGCTTACCTTATAGGCTAGTTCTTTAGTCTTAAAAGTTTTACTAGTTAGGTAGAAGTATACGTATTGTAACAGTCTAACTCGGCTTTAACTTAGTGCTTCGGCTTAACTCGGCTTCGCCTAAGTTACATAACTCTACCTAGCGCCTTGGTATAGGCACTCTATGTATATAGAGAGAGCTCTTAGAGTATTCTTCTACTTCTTACCTTTAGATAGCTAAATTTAACTTAACCTACTCTACTAGCACTCTATTCTTATAGCTTGTAGAGATAGTGCTGCCTATAGCTAACTTACCTAGCTAGGTATTCTAGAACGCTTATAGTAGTAGAGACTGCAAACCTAGCCCTTATATTATCTAAAGGTTACTACCTTTTTAGCTAGAGATAGTAGTATAATATTAGGCTAAACTAAGTAGCCTTATAAGAAGCGTTTACTAATAGCTATACTAAGAATTAGAGCTATAAGAGCCTAGTTACTTACTCTAAGAATCTATTAACGTACTAATTAATTACTTACCTCTTAGCGCTATATAAGACTACTAGCAAATCTAGTTAGTAGTAGAAAGATACTAGTACTAAGCTAAAGAGAGCTATTAAGAGCTCTATGTATAGAAGAACTTCTATAGAACTTCTACGTATAGAAACTTCCCCTCTCTTTTTTTACAAATTACGAAAAATTAATAATTCTCTACTCTACTAGTAGAGCTAACTATCTCTCTACTCCGCTAGCAGAATTAACAACTCGCTGCTCTGCTAGTAGCTAAATACCTCCCCTCTTTACTTCTTTCTTAATTAAAAAAGCTAAACAAATCTAAACACTATAGAAGAACTCTTACGAAGCTAATCTAGAGGTAGAACCTTAGCTCTATAATACCCCTTTACTCTAATAGTTCTTAAATCTAGAGTAGCAAACCTGCTAGTAGAATATACTAATTAATATTTCTATTATAAAAACCTTGTTTAGTAACACAACGCAATAACTAATAAGAATTAGAATAATAACTTTAACTAGAAGCTTGCAAGGCTTTGCTAGAGCTTAGTAATACTAGAGCTATTGTTAGCCTTAGGTTTATATATACTCTCTACCTCTACTAAAGAGCTTTAAGAGCTCTTTCTAGAAACGCTAGCTAAAATTATTAATAAAATAGTTAGCTAATTATATATATAATAGGTATATAAATAATAAATCTATATATATTACTAGATTACTACTAATGCTCTTGCTAAGGGAGATAATATATACGTGAGATATTAGATATAGGCTACTACTCTAGCTAAAAAAGACGCTAAAATCTAGTAACTATAAGCGTAATTAACCTACTCTAGAGACTAGATACTACCTACTATACTAGTTTAACGCGCGACGCGTTTCTCTACAACACTAATTATACGCGATTTAAGCGCGTTACTACTAGAGAATTCTATTTTAGGTTCTTACCTCTCTATATACTAGCTAGCTATACCTCTAGCGTTGCAAGCGCTAGAGAGCTAACTATCGCGCTCTACTAAGTTTCTAGATCTACTCTTATTATTAGATAGTAAGAGTGTTACCTTTAAGTAGTAGAAAGATAGCTTATATAATAAACTTTAAGTAAACTAGAATTAGTATACTAGAGATATACTAGAGAATACTAAGAAAACTATTATTA
>NW_022987222.1:85816-95541 GCF_010094035.1 Trematosphaeria pertusa | reverse complement strand
TTACTATATAAAACTATAGAACTAATAGCGTATAAAATTAAGTTTAGATATTAGCTAGTATACTACTAGAATTAGAAGAAGTGTATAGTAAAAGCCTCTACTCTACGTAAGCGTCTCTTGCGCTAGAAAGCTTAGAATTTTACTAAGAAGTAATATAACGTCGTAGAAAAAGCTACTAAAATTGTACAAAGTAATGTCGCGAAAGCGTAAGCTAGGCAGGCGCTTTAAGCAAATAAAAAGCGCTAAGAATCTAATTTCGTAGTAGGCGACCTTGTCTATATTAAACCTTGTAGCTTTTTAACAAATTAGCTTAGTATAAAGCTAGATTAATAGATGTATAGCTCTTACCTAATTGTTACTATAAAGAGTTACTTCTTCTAGCTCTAGCTACCTACGTATATATATATGTATAACGTCTTCTACGCTAATTAGTTAAGAAAAGTCTTAGAGCTGTTACTAGAGTAGGTAGAGCCTAAGTAGCTACCTATTAAAGTTAATAGTAATCTAGAATAGCCTGTATATAAAATTCTAGATAGCTATCTTTATTAAAATTGCCTTTAATATTACGCTGTATAGGTTGCTTATAATTCTAACTCTACCTAGTATAATGCTATAGGCTTTATTAACGCTCTCTATAAGGTAAGAGACTTTTACGCAGTATACCTAGATAAGCTAGAGCCGCTATTATAATTAGATACTTAGATTAAGGCGTACAAAAAAGACAAGATTCTAGAGAAAATAGTAGAGAATTTAAAACCCGTAAGAGTAGAAGACGCTAAGGTAACGCGAAGGCGCTACTAAGTAATTTAGAACTCTACTAAGCTTATAGCATTGTTTAAGAAGAGAGCTAATAAGAAAGCTACTCTACTAACGTAAAAATAAGCCTCTTTCTTTCTAGAAGAAAGGTAGTAGCTATAAAAGCGCTTCTAGTTTAAAACTAACATAAATACACTTACTATAAGCTAAAAGAAACAGTTAAGAGTATAACGCGAGAGTTTTAAAAGAAGAAGAACCTAGAAGGCGTATTTTAGAGCTTAAAGACGAGCTCTCTCTATAAGAGGGGGTAATATAATAGTCTAACTTAGCTCTAACTTAGTGCTTTAGCCTAACTTAGCTTCGCCTAAGTTATATAACTCTACCTAGCGTCTTAGCATAGGCACTCTATATATATAGAGAGAGCTCTTAGAGTATTCTTCTACTTCTTACCTTTAGATAGCTAAATTTAACCTAACCTACTCTGCTAGCACTCTATTCTTATAGCTTGTAGAGATAGTGCTACCTGTAGCTAACTTACCTAGCTAGGTATTCTAGAACGCTTATAGTAGTAGAGACTGTAAACCTAGCTCTTACACGTATTTAGTAAATTAGTCTATAATTACTAAGATAGTATTATACTTTCTTTATAACGCTAGTTTAACTAACTTAGGTAGCTTTATAATAAAGTCTATAGTAACGTATTACTATAGTACTATAAGTAGTTTTAATAGTTATAGTAGTCTATATAGTTAATATCTAATTACCTTATTTTATTAGTACTTTATATATTCTTATACTATTTCTATAACCTTTTTCTTTATTATAGAGAACCTATATTCTCGTCGTAGTTTTTTAAGAGTACGTTTAATTCTCTAGTACTTATACGTTATAGTGCTATAGAATTCTCTAAGAAATTTCTTCTATAGAGCTTCTAGTACTTCTCTTTTTCTCTATTTATTAGGTAGCTCTAGTTTATTATTCTACTAGTCTTAGATTTCTATAATCTAGCTAATTTATAGGCCGTTATATTCTAGAGTTCTATCTAGTTAAGCGTAAAGTATAGCTTTATATTTCTTCTTTTCTACTACTACGTAGTTAGCTCTCTAACTAAGTGCGTCTACCGCTCTGTTTTTAGTACTCTTCTAGTATTAGATTGTAAAGTCTAGCGTAGCTAGCGTTTCTACCTACCTAACTTATTATTAATTTAGCGTTTTTATTATTATAAACGCTATAAGGTTTTTATAGTCTAATACTATATTAATAGAGTACTTAGCGCCTTCTAAGTATATTCTCTATTCTTTTATTACTACTATAATAGCTATAAGTTTCTTATTATATATATTATAGTTAAGTTCTAGTACTAAGAACTTTCTTAAGTAGAAGAAGTATAGTTAGTACTTACTATCTTCTCTAGGTTAGCTAAGGTATACTTCTAGAGCTCTATCTAATATATCTATTTTAACTTATATTAGTTTATTTTTATTAAATATTTATAATAGTAGTGTAGTAGTAAATGTTTATTTTAGTATTTTAAACGCTTATTATTATAGGTCTTTCTATCTAAACTCTTAGTTCTTTTTAGTAACTTTTATAAGTAGTATTATAATCTATAAATATTCTTAGATAAACTTTTAGTAGTAGTTAGTAAATTCTAGAAAGAATTATACTTCTTTTACTATTTAGAGTATAGGCTAGTTTAGAACTACCTAAACCTTATTTGTCTCTATCTAAATTCTCTCTTAGGTTAGGTAAAATTCTAAGTAGCTAGTCTTTGTATAGTAAAACTCGCTCTTATTAAAGACTATTAGAAGTCTATACTCTTTAAACTTCTATAGTATTTTTTATACGTAGTTCTTATATTTCTCTAGTTCTCTCTTTAAATATACTAGTATATTATCTAGATAGACTATTATAAACCTTTCTATATACTTATATAGAGCTATGTTAATTATACTTTAGAACGTTACTAGTACGTTAGTAAGTCTAAATAGTATAACTAGGTATTTATATAAGCTTTCTTTTATTCTAAAAGCTATTTTCTACTTATATCTCTTTTTAATTTATATTCTATAGTACTTCTCTCTAATATTAAACTTTGTAAACTACTATGCTTCTATAAGCTAGTCTATTAGTTCTAAGATTATAGGTAATAGATACTAGTTCTTTTAAGTTACCTAGTTTAGTTATTAGTAGTTAATATATAGTTTTAGCTATCTATTCTTTTTTAGTATAAATAGTACTAGTAATACTATTAAGCTCTAGCTTTCTTAAATATATCTCTTGCGTAGAAGCCTCTCTAGGTATTTCTAGAGCTTCTTTCTTTACTTATAGCTAAGTAGGTATATAGGCTCTAGCTTTAGCGTAGCTTTATCTTCTATAGGTATCTTATAGTTCTATAGTTTATGTTTAGATAGAACGCTATTATTCTATCTATTAAATAATAACGCGAACTTCTTATAGTCTTTTTTAACCTTCTAAGATAGTTACTTTATATTAGGTTGTAGCTTTTATATTTATATAATACTAACGTCTTAAGGTTATCTTTTCGCTTATTTTGTTAAACTTATAAGAGATATTCTTCTAATCTTTACCTCTAGCTTTTAGTAAGCTCTTAAGTAGTATCTTACTCTAGTCTTCTATACTACTTTAGGCCTCTTCTAGAGTTTTAGCCTAATCTAACTAATATTAGAGTTATATCTTTATAGCTAATCTAGCTCTAGAAGTACGTCTATATTTTCTAGTTCTATAATATTATAGAATTATTATTTCTATATTCTCTAGATATCTAATACCTATATCTTAGTTTCTAAGTAAATCTATTCTTAGCTAAAGATAGATAGCTAGTTATCTATAAGTTATACTTAGTATAGTTATTATTTTTTTTAAAATAGTATATTTTATAGTTTTACTAAGCTAGTAGAAATATACGTTTTTACTACTCTACTATCTATATAGGCTATAAATCTCTTACTTTCTAATATAGCTTTTATGCGTAGCGTTCTAGGTTTTAGAGTAATAATTTTACCTATAGTCTAAATAGAGTCTTTCTAGGCTAGACCTCTACTCTAGAGGCCTACTAGTTTTTTAACTTTAAGAGAGTAGCTAGTGCTAACCTCTATTTCTTTTCTACTATATATACTAGGCATTATTCTAGTAAATATATAGTCTAATAGAGTTTTATATACTTATCTTTAGCCTTTTTTCTATAGTATAAGCATTTCTATTCTAAGAAATACTATCTATAGTTAAGTATATAGTAATTAGAGTACTAGACTATCTATTCTATAGTTTAATACTATTCTTAATAGTACTAGCATTTTATAGCATACTAATTCTATAGTTTAGCGTAGTATTCTTTACTATAGGTCTATTTAACTAGTTTAGGTGTTACTATTTAGCTAGCGTCTTTCTTAGAGCGCGGATTTATATATATAACTACTTAGATTTCTTCTTTATCTAGTCTCTAGGTGCTAATAGCTGTTTTAATTACTACTCTACCTTTCTCTCTATAGACTACTAGAGAGTAAGCTTAGTAGATATAGTTATAGCCTAGGTAGTCGCTCTTATATAGCTAGTATAGCTTCTACTATAGACGTGCTTTAATTTCTTAGTTATGTAAGAATAGTCTAGAGAGTTTCTTCTCTTATAATAGTTTAGTTAGGTGTACCTTATAGAAGAGGTTCTTATACTTACCTTTTTCTACGCACCTTAGTTACTACTACTTAGCTTTTTAGGCTCTTAGGTAGTTTATAGAGAAGTCTTAGTATATTTCTTAGATATATAAATATACTTTCTTATCTATAAGATATCTAGCTAATTAGGCTACTTTCTTAAGAGTGTTTAACGCCTTCTAGAATTTCTTATTAGTAAATAGAATATTCTAGTATATATACTAATAGCTCTATATATTATAAGTTTCTACGTATATCTAGTACTATTATACGTTAATACGTTATTAGATTATATTAGAGGTAAGGTATTCTATATATGTAGAGTATTCTAGTATAATAGTCTAGACTCTAGTTAGATACTATTCTAAGTCTACCTTATCTCTCTAGTATACTATGTAGCTATTATTATAGTATACTATCTAGAAAAGACTATTATAGTCTATCTAGATTATTCTAACTATTTTTTTTTTCTTTAGGTATTCTTATGTAAAGTGTTCTTTCTCGCTATAGGCTAGATATAGTTCTTTCTTAAAGTACTATATCTTTTTCTTAGTCTTATAAGTCTGTTTTCTCTTCTATAGAGTCTTAATCTAGTCTAGGTTTATAGAGTTCTCTTAGAATAGAGTCTATAGTTGTCTAGTTCTAACTATTAGTAGCGTAGAGTAATCTCTACTCTATTAATATTCTAAACTCTATTTATATTATTAGTTATTAATTTTTACTACTATTTCTATTATATTACTTAGATTCTCTAGTTGTTTAGCGTGCGTAATATTATTCTTAACTAACTTCTTTAACCTCTTATAGAAGAGTTCTACTAGTATAAAGTTATTCTAGTCTAGATAAGTACTTAGCTACCTAAACGTAGTTATATACTAGAATGCTAATCTAGTCTATTATAGTTAGAATAGCTTTTCTTAAGCTACCTTATATACGTTAACCTTTCTAAACGTTTCTCTAAGGTGTTTTATAAACCTAGTCTAGCTTTTAAAGATCTTATTTATAGACTATTATATTCTCTTTATATTACTCTTATTTTCTAGCTAGTCTAATATATAGAGTTTAGCCTATATAAGAGCTTTCTCTTCTATGTTTATTATAGCTTCTAGAATCTTATCTTTATTCTAGAGAAATACTATAGCGTTATATTATAGGTAGAGCTCTATAGCTACTAGAAACGCGTTAAGATTCTTTCTTTTACTGTTAAAGCGTTAAGGTAGAGTAATCTTAGTCTAGGCCTAGCGTTTTACTATAGCTAGCTCTTCTACCTACTAGACGCTTATCTTCTAGAGTACTATAACTATCTATTAGAGTTCTATAATCTATTTCTCTATAGTTATCTTCTAGGCCTAGGCCTTTTCTAGCTAGGTTCTAACTATTAATATAATAGTTCTACTCTTTAACGTTAGGTAGTTATTTTGTTACAAGCTATTCTCTTAACTAAGACTAGGGCTTACTTTTATAAGAGAAGGTAAGAGGTATACTTTAGGCTAGAATCTTTAGTAATAAAGAGGTAGAGGTAATAATACTATAAATTATAAGTCTCTATAGTAATTTAATAAATAAAGTAATAACTATAAGAAGCTATAAGAAGTAAGCTTCTTCTAGTTATATATATATACCTTCTTAGCTAGATTAGGTGCTAAGACCTAGCTCTTATAGATTAGACCTAATCTATCTAGCTTTATCTAATCTATCTAATCTATATTACGTAGCTCTAATTACTCTTATAACTTCTTACGTAATTCTTTACTCTATAATCTTAGGCTTAGCCTACTATCTTCTCTATTCTAGCTAGCTAACTCTATTTTTAATTCTATAATTATAATATATAATACCTAATACTTTTACTAAGATTATTATTTTAATAGTTAAATAGTATATTTATTTACGCGTTAATAGTAGTCTACTTATTACACTATAGTTATTAATATTATTATTATTATTAATAACTAGTTTATAGTCTACTAGTAATAGCTCTTCTAAAAATATTAGAATATTTATCTTATCTTAGCGCTAGAATACTTACTATATATAAGAGCTAGCTTTATAGTCTCTACTACTATAAGTATTCTTAAATACCTAGCTAGATAAGTTAGCTATAGGTAGTACTATCTCTATAAGCTATAAGAATAAGAAGTAGTAGTAGAGTAAGTTAAGTTAAATTTAGCTATCTAAAGGTAAGAAGTAGAGAAATACTTTAAGAGCTCTCTATATATAGAGTACCTATACTAAGACGCTAGATAGAGTTATATAACTTAGGTAAAGCTAAGTTAAGCTAAAGTACTAAGTTAGAGCTAAGTTAAATTATTATACTATAATAAATCTTCTCTATACTTTTCTTAGAGAGCGCGTATACTAGTTACGTTAAGATTACTATCTAGCTTAGAATAGTATTATTTAATACTAGTAGAAGTAGAGTAACTACTTTCTAGAGAGTCTAGTCTACTATAGCTAGGTATAGCTTACGTTATATTATAATACTTTTTAGCTTTATTACTCTCTAAAATTATTAGAGATTCTACTATAAATTAGCTAAATTAGTACTATAATTTACTTATATACCTATCTAGACTACTTCTATTAAATAATCTATCTAGAGCTAAGCTTATCTTTATAGCGTTTATAGTATTATCTACTACTTCTCTACTAGGTAATTTCTAGCTATACTAGTAATACTCTAGCTTCTCTAATTTAGACGTAGTACTAAGACTACTAACTATATCTATAGCTATATATTAGTTTAATCTAATTCGCCTATAATAATTAATAGGTAAGAAATACTATATTCTAGTAAACTAGAAGTCTCTATAGCTCTAAGTAGAGTAGATACGCTTAAGTTAAGAAAGCGTAACGTATCTAACTCTAGTATTAGAAAATTATTAATATAGAGCTATTCTCTATTATCTTTAGAGATATTAACTTCTAGATAGCTATACTTCGCCTTCTTAGTTATAAATATTAATTTAGTCTTAGATTTCTATTTAGGCCTAGATACTTAAGAATTATATAGATAAAATTCTATAGAAAATAAAAAGGCTAATAAAAGAGTACTATAAGAGAAAACTATTTTAGTATAGTAATTTAGTTACTTCTCTACTCTTATAGAGTTTAAAGAAAGTAGTACTTTTTAGATAAAATATTACTCTATTTATATAGCTATTAATATAGCTACTTAAGAATAAAAAGTCTATATAAATACTATATCTATTATAAATATAGCTATAGTAAGTATAATAAACGTAGTAGAGTAGTATAAAAGTGCTATCTATAGAAAGAATAAATAAACTTAAAGTCTATAGTATTAGCCTCTCTAGAATAGCTATATACTACTCTTCTAAGTAGCGTAGATAGACTCTACGCGTTAAAGAGTTAGTCTAGCTTATCTAGTAATTAGCTACTAAATAGCTATTATAATACTACTATACGTATCTTTTAGTAGTCTAAGAATTTATATTACTTTAAATAAAACTACTATTTACTAGCTTCTTCTTTAATTACTAACTACCTTTTACGTAGTATAGATTTATACTAGATAATATATAAATATATAATTCTTATTAATAACGCTATATAGTATTAAGTAATTAGCTTATAAGATCTTATTTTTTTTTTATAGTACCTTTAAGGCTATCTCTAAGCTATTAGCTACTAGATTACTAACTTCTAATCTTCTAGCAGGTTATATTACGCTATTATAGTAATGCTATATACTTTCTATAGAGAAAAGTATCTCTCTAAAAGTATAAGGCTAACGTAGACGCTAGAATAGTCTAAATTAATATACTATAGAGGTAAATTATTATATAACTACTAATAGCTAAAGCTAGAAGTAGAGACGTAGTAACTAAGTAAAGAGATTAGTCTAGTATATTTAACTAAAGAAGTAGAGGCGTAATATAGGCGTATCTAAGCTAAAATAATAGTATAAGTACTACGCGTTATTTTCTAGAAGAGGTAGATAGAATAGTACCTAGAGAATACTATTAGTAAGCTTAAAGTAAGAGAAAAAAGAGTTATAGAACTACTTACGCTAGTATAGCTATATAAGTAGTAAAGAGCTCTACTCTTTAACTATAGCTACTACTAGCGCGAGATAAGTAAGTATTCTATAAGAAAAAAGAGAGAGCTAGTAGTAAATATAGATAAGAAGTAAGAGTTACGTAAGAGTATAAGAATAGATAGTAGTAGAAAAGCTACTAAATACGTAGAAACGTAAGTAGAGACTTAAATTTAGTAGCTATAATTATTAAAATATAGAAAGCTAGATAGCGCTATCTAGATAGAGGTAAAATAATAAAAAAGAAATAAGGTAAGGCGAGTACAAGTAATAGGCGGTAGCGAGTTTAAAAAATATCTTATAAAGAATCTACTAGAGGCCTAATAGAAGCGGTTAGTCTAGGCAAAGTAGATAAGAGAAGTTACAAATAAAAAGAGAAGAGTAGAGAGAAAAGGTTATAGAGAAGAAGAGAAAATAATAAAAAGAGAAAGTCTTTTATAGTAGACGTTAAGGCTAATTTCTAGTTTAAGTATAGCGTAAAAACTATAAGTAAGATCTAGATTACCTAAATAGGTAGTATCTATTTTCTAATATAGAGTTACTATCTAATTATTTACTAGATAATATTATAGTATTTAAAATAGAATTATACTACTACTAGATAGAGAAATATATATTAAAGTTATATAACTAGCTTTTTATCTATACTCTAATATACTTTATAAATAAATATATTATATAAATAAATAATCTATAATTTCTTAGTAATAAAAATTAATAAAAACTAACTTATTTTTCTTAAATAACTAAGTAAAACCTTAATATTTTTCTATAAAAATTTATATATATATTTCTTATAATATACTTTATAAATAAACGCTCTATATAAATAAATACTCTAAAAATACTAAGTCTAAGAATTAATAAGTCTTTCTTAAATAACTAAGTAAAACCTTTATATATTTCTATAAAAATTTAAATATATATTAATCTATACTATATATATATACTATTAAGTTTATACTATATATTTTCTATTACGTAAGCTTAAAATAAGTCTTTCCTAAAAGTAGCTATTCTTAGAGTTTAAACCTTATAAGAACTAGTAAACTATTATAATAATCTATAAAACTTTAAATATATATTATATAGTATAGTATAAAGCCTTTTATAAGGTTTAGTAGCGTCTAGCTTAGTAATATCTATCTATTTCTAGAAGAAACCTTTAAACTTCTTATTAGAGAGTCTTTAAGTAAATATCTCTAGTACTACTAAGCTAAACGCTACTAAACTTTATA
>NW_022987222.1:84469-85806 GCF_010094035.1 Trematosphaeria pertusa | reverse complement strand
ATATATATTTAAAATTTTATAGAAAGATATTAAGGTTTTGCTTAGTTATTTAAGAAATACTTATTAATTTTTCTCTTACTTAGTATTTTTAGAGTGTTTGCTTATATAGGCTATTCGCTTGTAAAGTATATTAAGTACTATTATATCTGTATAATAATCTATAAAACTTATATTATATAGTATATATTATCTAATAAAGGTCTCTAGAAAACTTTTATAGAGCTAGCTCTTCTAGGTATAGCGTAATAAAAGATAGAAGTTTAAAAAAATCTTTCTAGAATTTTCTTCTCTAACTATAGATATATATAAATAATCTAGCTATATAAAGTTATAAATTATAAGATTATATATACTATAAGCCTACTATATATTTAGAAGTAATAATTTTAAGATAGTTTTAGTATCTTTCTATCTTTCTATACTATACTACTAAAAAGACTTTACTTTTAAATAACTACTTAAAGCTACTATATTACTAGTTAATAAGCTCTATATAGTTAAAGCCTACTATAATTTATATAATAATAAGTTTATATAGCTAGATTAACTATATATATATATATATAGTTAAAAGAGAAAACTCTAAAGAAGATATTTTTCTAACTTCTATCTCTTATTATACTATATCTAGAAGAGCTAGCTCTATAAAAGTTTTCTAGAAGTCTTTATTAGGTTATATATATTATATAGTATAAGTTTTATAGATTATTATAGAGATATAATAAGTACTTAATATACTCTACTAGCAAACTACCTATACTACTAAACTATCTAAAAATACTAAGTCTCTACTAAAAACTACTATCTCTATTATAAAGCTCTTTATAAACGCCTAATTAACTTTAGATAAATTCTAGATATAGCTTACGCTTTAGACTATTTAGTAGAATCTAGAGCTAAGCTTATAACGTATTAGTAACTTCTATAACGTACCTTAGAAGCAAATTCGCGATTAACGTAATAGAGTAACTTAAAGACGTAAAAAGATATCTAATTTAATAAAGCTTACTATAAATAAAGAGTAGGTAATAGTTAAGTATATACTAGATCTAGACGCGTAAAAATTTACCTTCTAGCTTACTACTATTTAAGATATAGCTAATTAGCTACTTACTAAGTAAGAGAGAAAGGTTATAGATAAGAACTAGCTAAACTACTTTATTACGCGCTATTCTAAGCTTAAAATATAGCTTAATTATAAGTATAACTATTAGAGAGTAAAGTAAGAAGATTCTATAATTATTTAGATATAGTTTAACCTAGTAGATAATATAAAGGTAAAGTATAGTATTACTAATAAAGATATATATAATTTTAATAAATCTAGCTTTATAATA
>NW_022987222.1:18869-83719 GCF_010094035.1 Trematosphaeria pertusa | reverse complement strand
ATTTAGAAAGAGAATACTCTTATAATTAAAGCTAGCTTATAGCTAGTTACTTAAAGAGAGATTATAAATTAGAATAAGAGTAAGAAGTAGCGTAAAGAAGTAGTAGTATATAATAGCTAGCTAGCTTAGTAATACTATAGATACTATAGTAAGCTAAAGTATAATATATAAACGTGCTAGATAGTTAAAGATAATATAGATAAGTTAGATAGCTTATCTAGATTTATCTTAAGTAGCTTAGAGTTAGAGTAATCTAATTAAGATAGTAGCTTTTTAGTAGAGGCTTAGTATTTTTAGATAGTTTAGTAGTATAGATAGTTTACTAGTAGAGTATATTACTAGAAGAAAACTAGATTTTTTCTAAAAGTTAGTTAAATACGTATAGCTTTTTAATTATATAATATATCTTAGTATAACTTTACTATAAGATATAATATACTGTAAAGAATATATATATAAATTTTTATAGAGAAATATTAAGGTTTTACTTAGTTATTTAAGAAAAACGAGTTAATTTTCGTTAATTTTCGTTGCCAAGAAATCGTAAGGCTTTCGATAATATAGAGCTTTCGATAATAAAGTACGTTATAAGATAATAAATTATTTTAAGAATATAGTAGTTTATAATAGAGAGTTTATGTTTATTCTTTTCACGAGTTCTATAACTCTTAAAAGGGTAAGAGGAGGACACTCGCGCTATCACGTGGAATGCACAGACAATTTTACCATTCCGAGAGATCGCTTTGTGAATTGCAACTTCGGAATCAACGCTCAAAGCTTCTCACAATTCGGAACCCCCAACACCCACGACGATGCTGCGCTTTTGATACATACCACTTGGAACACTTCGATTAGCTGGTTCACCATGTCTTCGGCGAATCCAGCGGCAAACCTCAATCAGCTTCCGCCCGAAATGCTCGACTTCACGCTTCTCAAGACCACCGGCGCGCTCGCCCCTCGCCTCGCTCGTCTATCTCTTGCGGGGCGGAAGCCGATATTAACTCCTGCATTCATCGGAAATACTTCGCGTGGAGTTATACCGCATGTGTCACAGGACAATTTCCGGAAATGCGTCGGTCTGAATGGTGTCTACGTCGCGCTCGAAGATTGTACGTATCCAGCCCAATGGTATACAATGAGCGTAGCTGACAAGGGGCAGTCGTCGAGAAGCACCCCCAAAAGACGCCGCCCATTTTCCTGTACGATGTCCCAGACCCGCTCCGCAGATTCATCGCCTTCCCGCAAGACACGCTCCTCGTCCTGGGCGCCCGCCGTACACCTCCTATACCGTGCCCCAATGCGAACACGAATACCGAGATAAGCTTGTTGACATCAGTGGGGTTCAAGGCTATGAGCTCGGATTACTACGCTGCTGCGGCGCGGAAGCTGCAACCGGATATCGTGGTGGGGCTCGCAGATATACCGTTCGGACAGGAAGCCGTGGGCACGAAGAGGAAGGACAAGATGAGCGACAGGACAGAGACATGGATGCGCGATATAACCGCGAAGAGGAGCTCGATTGGGAAAGATGAGAAACGGTTTAGCATCTTCGCGCCCATTCTGCCCATTGAACGGGATCTGCAGTCGTGGTATTTGGAGCACCTGATGGAAAACATGCTGGACAAGATCAGTGGGCTCGCTATCTATGATGCGTATCTCTTGGATGAACTGCCAGAGGAACTGCTCCGCTTTCCACGCCTGTCGTTGCACGTTCCCGCCAGCCCGCAGGAACTCCTCCGTCAGGTCAGCCTGGGCATGGACATCTTCACTATCCCTTTCGTCTCCTCCGCTACGGACGCAGGTATCGCCTTGGACTTCACTTTCCCGGCACCGGAAAAATCAGACTCTTCTGAGAGCTCGCGACAATCCCTCGGGATCGATATGTGGCAGGCCTCGCACGCCGAATCCGTGACTCCGCTAACCGAAGGCTGTACTTGCTACGCCTGCACCACGCACCACCGCGCCTACATCCAGCACCTTCTCTCCGCCAAAGAAATGCTCGGCTGGGTCCTTATCCAAATCCACAACCACGGCATCCTCGACGCCTTCTTCGCCGGCGTGCGCACCTCCATCGAATCCGGCACCTTCGACGCCGACGTCGCCGCCTACGAAGCCTTCTACGAACCGACGCTGCCGGAGAAAACGGGTCAGGGTCCAAGGGTGAGGGGATACCAGTTCCAGAGCCAGGAGCACGGGAAGGCGGGCAAGAAGAATCCGAAGGGGTTTAAGAAGTTGAACGGCGAGGCGGAGATGAATGGGGAGGTGAGGTTGAAGGCGGCGCACGGGCAGCAGCCGAACAGGAAGCCGGCGATGCGGGATGTTATTGACGATGAGGCGTTGCTTGGGTTGGTGGGGATGGAGAGGGTGGAGCCGGAGGTGCAGATGGAGAGTCTGAAGGTGGAGGATGATAGCTCTTGATGCCTCAGTACAGGGAAAGCTGAGCTCTCAGAGGCAGTCTATACTTGACCAAAGCCATAAGTATGCAAACGCTGTCCCGCAGCTCATCTCTATACATACTCCCTCCCCACACCTCCTTCGTCCTTTCAACTCCTCTCTTCTCTCTCCCCCTCTTCATACCTCAAACCCGCCCGCCCCTATCAAACCACCCTTCCCGCCACGCACTCCCCCCACCCATCCCCTGCCCCCTAGAATCCCCCGCTCCCAAATGCCCGCTCATGCCCTCGCACTCCGCGCACTTCGCGTGCCGGCACACGGTGCACAGATTCGTCGTCGGCAGCGGCTTGCCGCCGATGATGGTGTATGGCTTCGGCGCGTTGTCGTAGTCGCAGATGTGGCAGTGCCAGGGGGCGGTTGGGGCGTGGGGGTGTGGCATTGTTGGATGTGTGGTGGTTTACGTTTGGGGGGACGGTGTGAGTTTGGGGTTGGTTTGGTGAGGTAGGTGTTGGTGAGGTAGGTGCTGGCGTGGGGATTGTGGGATTGTGGATGGAGGTTTGGTTTGGGTTGTCTATGTGGAAGGTTGGAAAGAGGAGGTGTGGCAGGAGGATGGGGACGTATGTATGTATGTATGTATATATGCATGTTGACATTCACAGACTCTCCTTCCTTCCTTCTTTGCACGAGTAATTCAAACGCCGCCCGCTATTTCATCATTCCAATTCAATCCCCTCCCGTATCCTCTCCTCTCCGCCTTCAATATCCACAAACTGTACCTACGCGGCCTGCTTGGCCTTTGACTCGCCCCCTTCACCGTTCTAAAACATCACCGCCGCTACCCTCCTCCTATCTATTCCCTTTCCCGTCAATCTGCCCCGCAACGTCAATCAATAACCTGCTCGCACTTATAGCACCAGAAATGCCCACACTGTCTGCACCGCGCCGGCTCGTCGCCGATCTGCGGCGGGTTCTTTTTGCCGTTCGCGCAGACGTGGCAGATCCAGCTGCGCCGTGGGGTGCTGGTATTTAGGAGCTCGTGCGGGTCGAGGAGCATTGTGGCGTGGGCGTGGGGAGGGACGTTTGGGACGCGTGGACGCTGGTTTGGTTGTGTGGCGAAGTGTGCGACTGTGTGCGTGGGCGCTGGGGGTCAGGCTCTGAGGCGTACTGCGTTGCTGAGTGGGTGAGTGGGTGAGTGTCATCGCGGAGGGTTTTATAGGCCGGCGCGTGTGGGCGTGTGAAGAGAAGGGAGGCGAATGTGGTGATGGCGGTATGCGATGCGAGGCTTCACCTGCGAGAGTGGCATTGAGCGCCCCCTTGAAGGTTTCGGTGTACGTGAAGGCCCGCTTGGGTTGGGCTCGCGGTCGTGGGCTCTGGCCGCGTGCCAGTTCGGGAAGGAACCGGAAGAGGCAGCGGCGATGCACGGTGGAGAGGCGCGCTGGGGTGACGCTCGTGGATGCGGTGGCATAGGAGAGGGCGGCAGCGGTTGAGGTGCATGGCGGAGAGGCTGTCGCGCGCCGCGCTGGTGGTGTGGATTGCGTTGAAGATGGAGTGTCACGGTCGAGGCTTCGCCTTCACCGCGCGCTTCAAATCGGGCAGGAGCGAGCCTCATATGGCTTGACATTGCTGTGGGAGGCGACCAAGATGACGGCGACAGCGGAGGGTCGTGACAGAGCTGCTCGTGGGGACAGTGGCCATAGAGCCGCTGGAGTTGAAGCTGAGGTTTTCTCTTGTACTGTTGTCACCAGCGGGCTCGCTCTGCTTCATGGGAGCTGCAACATCTACACGGATACTGGAAGCGACTACTAGATGAAGGCAGGCTCTCACGCAACGGCATGACTGGCTCAAGCGTACATGAGGAAGGCACTGCACGAAAGTAAAGCGTCCACAGCGGACTCATGGGCCTGCCTACGCGCTCTCAGTGCCACGCCGTCAGATGAGGGCAAGAGCGCGACGTAGAGGCATCACCAATCCGGCTCCACCAGGCAGCCCGTGCAAAAGGATGGATAGGCAAGAGTGCGCTACCTCACCTCACCTCACCCCCGACAACGCACCTCACCTCCAAGCTGCCTCACAACAAGAAAGCTGCCTCAAGACAGACACTCACCTCGCACCAACCAGCCCAACTTCCACTCTCACCTCACCTCACCTCTGCTCCTCTCACCACACCCCTCTTACAAACACCAAGGCTTCTTCTTCAACGCACCAGCAGCGCCAGCAACGTCAATGAAAAAAAGAACGGAAGGCCGTAGTAAAGAGTAGACAAGACACACACCACCAGCACAAAGATGAGCGCACCGCCCTCGCGCACATGGTCACCACCTCCGGACATGAATGAGCCGTCTCAGCATTTCCGCAGCCGCTGTGCAATGGCTGCATGGTGTCCCTGTGGGGTGTGTGTACTAAGCGCCGGTAAACCGGAAAGGAAAAAGGACAAGTGTGAAGAAAAAAAAAAAAGGAGGGAGGGAGGGGGGAGGCCAGGCTTATATAGAGGGGAGGAGGGCCGGCGGTCCGTGCGAAGCGAGCGTGCACGTGATGTGGGAGAAGCGAGGGGGGACGTGCGCGGCGTCGCTGGGGTGACGGCGGAGGGGAGGAGGGAGTTGGGATGGAAGGGTGTTTGTTTGGGGGTTGTTTATCTGCGGGGGGTTGAGGGGTACGAATGAGAGGAGAGACCAGGAGTGGACTGGAGCTGCTGGGGGGTATACTGTGGCCGTAAGCACCTGTTTAAGTCGGGCAGTGAATGTCGCTATCACGTGATTCGCACCGTCCTCAAGCTTTGACGTCTTGGGACAGAGCTTTACTCTGATTGAATATGCATATTTTGAATTCGACGCTCTCACCGCCGTTGCTCACAGTCAGGATTGCAGATGCCCGAGCGCTCCCTTCGTTCAACCACGGCCTCCACACGCCGCCAGCGCTGAACACTATGATGGCCATAAACTTACAATACATTTTTCATCGCGCTCGATATGCGCATTAGGGAGAAGGTGGAACCGTATGGTAACGCTAAGAAGTTGGAGTTTGCGAAATGGGCGTCGAACAGTGAGTGGCGGGAACTGGTGCGATATAATCTCCATGAGCATAACTTACACGCACGAAAATGTATACCAGTATGCACTAAGATCGGATTAAGGCATGATGGCGTGCGGACTCTAATATTACCTGGACGGCTTCTGCTTCTTTGTCTCTCTAGGATTGAGTTGGACATCGAGATTCGGGATATATGAGAGGCATGTTGGTCCTGTGGTGCTTGACCAAGGGACAAAACGCCGGCATGCACTTGCTAAGAAACACACGCATTGCTTGTAATGACGAGTAATACCTGGATAAACTAAATCTGAAGGAACCGAATAAATTAGAGAACTTCCTCAAATGGAAATGTCCTAACGCCGAACTCCTCGCTATAGACAGCGACATAACTACACTCTCAGCCCATCAAAATCTCGCTCGTCTTCAAGCCGGGTGAAGAAATTGCTGAGTGTTCCCCGGCTTCGTGACTATTGCTTTGCTAGCCACCCTCTCGAAGCTCCGCTCTAAAGTCCAAGACTTTAACGTTGTGCAAACGTGCTCCTTGTTGACACGCAACATTGGATCCGCCTGTTTCCGCCCTGGCGTACCGTAAGAGTCCCTACTAGAGCGACGCATCCGTTCTCCATTGTGTCTTGAATGTGTACCCGAGGCTGTTCCATGCTTGATTGGCTCTCGGTGCCAGTGCTTACCTGGCCGTCTCATAGCTACATGGTACTGCTGCATGTGCCGGTCGAGCTCGTGCGTGCCACGGAACCCTTCGGGTCGTTTGTTGCAGTGCGGACACTTGATCTTCGGGTGCTGAGGTCGAACGTACCTTGGTCCAGGGTCGCTGTCGTGTTCTCGGAGACTTGCGTCGTGTTCTCGGAGGCTTGTGTCAAGCCTTCGTGTGTATTGAGCGACATCTTAGCATTCCCGCGTTCCATGGTGGTCTGGATCGTGGTCTGGGGTATGACAACCAGCTAAACTCTTGCCCCGGTCGAAGACTGCTTCGTCCTGGTATCTTTCCCTTGCCACGACTCCTCGGTTCATCGTCGCATATCTTAAAGGAGCCGGGGCATAAGTCAGTAGGGATACCTGCCAAACATCAAGCCAGATACGGAGCTTTCCAAGCTCTCGGTCGATCAAAACGAGCACATCCTGAAGGATACGCTCGCGAAGTATGGTGAAGCGCCGCTTCGATAGCTCCTCTGATTGAAGTTGTATCCCCTCGAAGTTGCGCACGCTTTCCGTTTCCGAGGCCCCAAGCGCATCAAGACCTGGAGATCCGGGATTGGCGGTGGCGATGGGTCTTCTGATTTGGTCGAGCTTCAAATAGGAATCCGGGTACTTCATCAGGGATAGTTGCGGGACATGATCGATCGACGGACGTGGGAGGTTGGGTGTCATGCAATCCTTCAACATAACCAAGTACTCGAGCAGCCGCATGGTGGCTTGAGCACCGAACTGGCAATGTAACTGAGCACGTCGGTGACAGGGCGTACCCAAATCCTGTAAAGTGGTGGCTATAGAAGGGTAAGCAAATAATGTTATGCGCGCAAGACAAGTGTACGTACTGCTATCTTTATTCCTAGACCCCTTGCGTTGGTCGGTGGGTCGGCTAGTTGTCCGGTTTCTATCTTCGTTCGTGGCTTCATAGGTAATAAATGGTGCGTTACCTAGCTGGGGGCTTTTGGCACATGGAGTCTGTGCATCTCGAGCGCACGTAGCTCTCGTGCGGAAGGGTGACCACGGGTCATCGCGAGCTGGCGGCGGCGCCAAGTGTGGATCGGGGGCTTTCGGATAAGGCCCTCGCGGCGAGAGTGGAATGTGTAATACGAAGGGCAGCCGCCAGTGCGTGCGTAGGGACGTCACAGGGACAACGTAGCCGCTATAATCGATGCAACTAGCGGGGAGGTTGACATCGGCATTCGGAGAGCCTTTACTGGATAACCTAAATTAAATATCAGCCTTCCTGCTAGCATCAGGTCTAAAAGCTATTCTTTGGCACCTTTTTCCATCCCCAGATTCGTTTTCAAGTCTCCGCCGACGCGCTGGCGACCTGGTGCGTCCCACACTTCCCTGATCGCGCTTGCAGACGTCGACGTTACAACTGAGTGCTGAACATGTAGAGGCTGTGTCGGAGAGGTGGTGGTACTTGAAGGATGGGTGGGGCCTAGACAAAGGCTTCCAAAAAAGGTCTTTGGCCTGGCGGGTGTCCGTCGAGTTGGTGGCAGAAGGAGCAGCGCCTTCACTGGAATACTTCCGTTTCCAATTTTCAGTCTCTCTCAGTAAGAAAGCATTGATGCCCATGGCGACTCCAGCGGGAACATCTCGCGACACGTCATCTTGGCTTGAGTTGCGATGCTGACTGTTATCTGATCCGACCGGCGTATGATTCTCCGAACCTTCAGCATCATAGTTATCGCGCTTCGAATGCGAGTTCATTGGATATTCATTGGATGTCGTTGCTTCCAATGATATTGCTGCGTGAATTGCTGCGAGATCCCTAGCAGCGTCCAGGCGACTCTCGCGATGGCAGACTAGTCGTCGAAAAGCTTCTTGGTTCTTTCCGGTCCTCATGAGCGCCTTCGGACTCTCTGGAGGGTGATACAGAGCCCATAGTGCGAGAAGATTTGCACGCACTAGGACGTCGATGAAGGTCTCCATTCGGACATTAGGAATCTCTAGGAACGGGGATAGAACGGCAAGACTGCCAAGATCCTCGAAAGCGCCGAAGTACATCAGAGTTCCAAGGGTAAAGGCCAGGTTGGTTTGAATGAGGAAGACAATAGCCTCGTAGGCACCCAGTCGGACTCGTAAGGACGAAGGCAACCTCTCGAAGATCCAGTCCAGGCAATATTGAGTTAAGTATACGGAGTCGACTGATAAGACCAGAGCAATTCCGCTTGCGGTTCGCTGCGTCGAACGGAGACCGAGGTATAGGAGTAGCGTAATCGATGGGACTGAAGAAGGCACGTGCTTCCTCCGGAACCATGGTCTTTGGTGGACGGAAGTTCCCTGTCTGTGAGTTACGACGGCATGCTCAACGATAGAATTCATGAGAAGGCGCCCTAGACCAATTCCAATCAAGACGGATACCAGGGAAGCGAGAAAAGTGTTCCAGAGTAGCCGGATGAGGGTCCAGTCATAGGCCCCGATAACCGAACCACGCTCAGGCGTCAGGAGAAGACAAAGGGTAAGGCTGACGGCCATGCATGCCCAACAGATAATCGACCGCCCGCATCGCAAATTTTGGTTTCGCTGATCCATCATGAAAGGAGCGATCTCGCCATGGGGCTCAGAAAGTCCCACGTTGAAGGGTAGCAACACTGTGTGAGCTGCCTTCATGATCTGGGCGAGATTGTTTCGTAGTCCGTGTATTAGGAACTGCCGACGAGGTTGAGCAAAAAGATAGCCCAGGTCGTCGAGGGTAGACCGCTTATCACTCCAAGAGGGCGGAAGACAGAGCCACCCCATGCCGAGCCACCATGCGAGGATTAGCCCATACTGCCAGGAGAACGGACGAGGGCCAACAGGGTTCACCAAATTGTCCGTTTTCAATAGAACTACTCTGATGGCGTCCAATAGGCAGATGGAACCTGCTAGGGCCAGAAATCCTCGAAAGGAAGGTTGTGCTCTGAAGGATGATACAGGACGGCATGCGATGAGTTCGTTGAATGTTGCATCGATGATCGCTGTGCAACACAATGCGATGAGACCCTGCAATAGTACCAAACACACTGTGAGAGGTCCGTTCGAGAGCAGGGAGCCAGGAGGTAAGGACCAGAGTACAAACAAACAGACGCCCAAGTATGTGGTTAGCCTTACGAATTGCAAGCAGAGGACTGAGAAGGTCGGAGACCGAGTAGTGTTGTCCGGGACACTTTCAAACGAAGAAAGTGACTCTCGTTGGAAGCCATGGCGACGAACAGACGAATGCCAATACATCGCAAGTAGTCGAAGGGTCATAGAAAAAGATCCTATGGCAAGCGAGACGCCGGGGTTGCAGACGGCGAGCGCTACAAAGCCGCTGAGGGCCCAAGAGCCCGGAGAGAACGACTTTGTCCACTCGGAAGCCCATCCGGAGTGGTCCGTGGCGGAAGCCGTCGCAACAAGGCCAAGGAAAGCTAGACAAAGCACCTTACAAACAGCGCAAATTTTCTCTATCCGGTTATATGAGCCGAGTACGAAAGATGAAAGCGGTATGGCAAGAAGGCTAGAGATGGCGGATACGCCGATCCAGATCCACCAGTCTTCGGGGTCGTTTTTTGCGGTGAGAACGCTGACGATGAGGTATCCCAGCTGCATCAAAAATGGTAATGCTGATAGGAAGGTGATGGCGATGGCTAATATCAGAGCTTTTCTGACTCGCTTCCTTGGTTTATGGGGCGTTCGGGTATAGCTAGTTGGGACCCACACCAAGGTCGCCAAGAGAAGGGTAGAGTAGGTGGCGGCTAGTGCTCTGCCTTGCCAACCCATGCTTATGGAGCTGATGCCGCTATTGGAGTCCGCATCCGGAGTTCTGCGTAACATGAGGAGGCCGGATTTTGTTGCTGATGATCCGACATATACTACCACGGCCCACGAGAGCAAGTTCCCCAACAACGTGTATGACAGGTCTTCGTCATAAAGCAGCCAGAAGAGAACCGTGGGGAGAACTGAGATCAGCCATGGGAGTCTTACCCCCCAAAGCTCCAGCGGATTTTCCGGATACGAGATAGGTAGAGTGACGGAAGTCTGGAGGTCGTTGGCCCAAAGAGAGGATCGAATTGGTAGGCAGAATAATTCGACTCCTAGAAGCACGGTGATGGCGAAGCTGAAAACGCCGTGGACCGGTAGAGACATGGAAAAATGGCAGCAATCGAGCCAAAGCCAGACTAAGTTTTGGGGAAGTTGGAATACCCCAGTTCCTATGAATTTGTTTATGACAAAGCTGAAGATATCAAATGTTGAGAGGCGCCGGGTGGGTCGGGGGGTAACCATCAGCTCTGTATGTCCAGCCAGGTCCACATCCAGCGTATCACCGGCCGCAGTCCGGGAAGTCCGGTGAGACGAGTGTTCGTTCGGGGGAATATCCTCTGTGCCAGTCGCATTATGAAACATTGTGAGCTCTTCTACAGCCTGGTGTGCGGCCAGGACGTAGGCAGTTCCTGTTGTTCGACATCCGAGGACCAGGTGCCCGTAAGTCTCTCCCGTAGCAGCGTCGAGAATGGCAGACCCACAATCTCCATTTGCTAGAGTACCATTGAAGCGCACGGTATACACTTTCTGGAAGGAGGTACAGTTGTGTAGGCGCGTATAGGAAGGCGTACCGCAAAGCTTTCCGAAGAGTTTCCCACCGGAAGCTGTGTAGGTGTATACTGTGGTATCATCTTTCGGGCTGTGGAAGATATGATCGTAGGCAAATACTCGTGACTCTTGATTTGCGGATCGCTCCAACGTCTTCTTGACCTCTAAGTCGGTGATCTCGATCAAGGCCAAGTCCCTTTCGGGCGCTGACCAAACAAGCTTCCCGAGTGGTGACAATGACGCTTCAGTGGGTTGAGTAGATTGCTTGAGCTCGAGGTTCTGATGAGGTAGCGCGAATGGCGTCAGCCTAGCAGCCGCACTGTCAAGCATAGTCTGAGTGTCCGGGGAGGGGTCGTGGATAGCTCCTTTCGGCGTGGGGCTCTCCGAAAATATGGACGAACATCGCGAGCTCCCGCTACCGGATGACGAGGCGTTTGACCAGATATCTGGGCTTTGGCTTCCTACGCTCGTAATGGAGATACTGGTTTCGTCGTCGACATCCATCTCAGAGTCCGTGTCGGAGTCAACCTCGAATTCGTCGTCGGTAGTAAAGCCTGACTCATCGGCGGTAGAAGGGGTGTTGCAGAAGGCATGGTACACTGTCTGATAGAATATTTGGTCGCCTTTGCGAATTGCGTTGGCCGTCGCAGTTCGGAAGGATGACGAATGACGAACATAGACAGGTAGTCCGAGAGCAGAAACTGGTTTGGATGCATCGAAAAAGACCTCCGTCGAAATGCTGGGGGTCGCTGTATTGCGTCCGCGCCTCTCATATGATGCAAGCGCCTCTATCTTGTTAGAGCCCGGATCCTTGGAGACGTAGGCGGTCCCAAAAGCCGAGTACCGTGTGAGGATGCCGCTCTCCTTCATCGCTTTCCGTGCGTCTTTGCGTGACTTTGGACTCTTCGATATGAACACAACTGTGGGTACTGCAGCCTGTACGGACTCTCCAATCATATACAGGGAGATGGTAATGTGATCTTCACCAGGGATAGATCCGAAATAGCCGTCTAAGTATTTGGTGATCTGGTCCGCTAAACTGTCCCACTGGTCTGTGTACACCCCATTTGCTTGCCAGCAGAATTTGGAGCGGCCTTTGGAGGAGCGGCCGAACGGTCCGATCAAGGTACCCGGCGACGAGGCTGTTTCTGATGGTTTCGTGCGAGGTTCCTTGGGCCTCCGAGAGACGAACGCTTCCAGAAGTTGGGCGATCATGACATCTGAGAGGAAGCCCTTGGGCTTTGGCTCCGACGGGCTCAATTGAGACAGAATGAGACGAAGTACTCTTCGAGGAGCGTGAAGAGGAGAAGGGCGGGAAAAGGGCGAGGGAAAGGCGGCGACCGGGAATATGCCAATAAGCAGGCTAAGGACTACCACGTACGGTGTGTTTGGAACCTTGCTTCGGACCATGAAAGATTGGCGTTCAGCATTGGGGCGCAGTCCTCCTGAAGGCGGCGAGGCGTCGAGTTCCTGCAGCAAGCTTCAGCCGTGGCGCCATTCGGGGCTGGTGCAGTGCCGTCTTCGAATTGAGAGAACAGGCGGAAGCTACGCGGGACGGCAAATGAGCCAGTAGAGCCATATCACTATGCCAGAGCCGTACAGAAGGAAATGCGGGCGTTGACAAGTCGGTGTTGTCGTGAATGTGTGATGGTGGGAGTATCTCGACGCGATGTCTTCTCGCTTACGCCTGCCGTGTTCGACGAATCATCGACCCTAGAGATCGCTTGGAATCAAAAACAAGCCACCACCATGCAAGTGACGAGATGGCGCTCACCGGAACAATGCCATAGTATCCGCAGCCGCCTGCGAGGGCCCGTCTAGGCTGAGCCATGGCCCATTAAACTGTGATTTCGGTCTGCCAGAGCTCAACCCGTGCAGCAGCTCCCATCTTGATAATGGCATCATTACAGGAGGAGCTCCAGGATACGCCATTCACCCGCAAAACGAGACGCGACATTCTCCAAAACCTATGGCCCGCCTTGTTCGAAGCCGAGGCGGAATACCTCGACTGGGACGCGTACTTCGACTACTACGAAAGCCAGTGCGACCACGCGCTCCACCAGCAGGGCCGGCACATCCTAGTCCGGACGCATCAGCACATCGTCGACATAGCCCAGCAGCTAGAAGAGGGCGCCACTCGGGAATCAATTAAAGAGAACCTCAAGACACTATTCACATCGCCCAGCCCGCCGAACGAAGACGAAGTCCTGGACAATTCCATCGACCTAGCCGTCCGGCTGTACCTCATGGTCAACATCGGCGCCAACAAATCCACCATAACACGAGGCCAGAAGCTCGTCTGGGCGTCCGGCAGCCTGAAGCGTTTCCTCGCAGACTACTTCAACGAGCCCCCAGTCCTCAGCAACAGCAACGTGCGCTTCGAGAAGGCCTTCACGGCGTCCAACATCGAGCGCATCGCCGGCATCAAGATCGTCCTGACAGACAACATCGCCGACCACCTGCGCATGGTCGACGACGACGACAAGCGCGTCGCGATATTCCACCACGCCTCGTTCCTCAAATGGCAGACGAGCGCCCTCTTCCCGCCCGGCCTCGTCGACGAAACCCTCCGCACTCTCGCCCTGCTCTTTCCCAAGCAAGCCCCCCAAACGAAGAAATGGTTTCTTTCCCTGCCCCCAACACCCCTCGCAGACCGCCAGCTCGTCGCCTGCGACCAGCTGCGCCTTGACGACCGCCAGATCGAAACGTACCGCTTCTGGCACGACCGGCTCATCATCCTCAAGCAAGCCTTCGATGAGTCGCGGCCCGCGAGGCTGTCGCAATGGTGGCATGACCGACGCAACGGGTACCAGTGGTACACGTTTTGGGTCGCTGTATTTGTACTGTTCTTGACGATTTTCTTTGGGCTGGTGCAGAGTATCGAGGGCGCATTGCAGGTATATAAAGCATATCATCCTACGTCGAGGTGAGCGATGAACGACGCTGCAAAGCCTGAAGGCATAGGCGGAGGAAAGGCGAGTAACGAGCGTGATTGTACCGCAAGGATCAACTATATACACGAAGACCTCTTTCGCACCCTCGTCCACCCGACCACTCTACCCCATGCACGCTATCTACGACGGCTCTAGCCACCCCACTTCAAGCTCAGCCCTCTAAGCAGGCTGCTGGAAAGTCGAGCCAACAGGACCGAACTTGATGTTGGAGAAGATAACCTGGGCATCCGGGCTCTGGCTCTCGACGTCAGCAGGAACACCCGAGCTCGTCGGGCAGTCGCCACGGGCGATACCCGGCTTCTCGGGGTCCTGATCAGTCGGGTAATTGCTATCAAGCCACAGCATGTTAGCATAGTGGTCATCCCACAAGCTCATCACAAGCACCATGCCCAGATCCATGCCCTTGCTCATGCTGCTGAAGCCGCCCCACTGGTTGAACGGGTAGACCTCCTCCTGGAACACCTGTTGCTCCGTGTCGCACCACTCCTGCGTGAGCGAGTTGCCCGTCATACCGGGAATCGTGGGCTCGGGGTTCACAATCACCTTGCCGCCTTGCACGTAGAAGCGCTTGATCTCCGTGAGCTGGCTGCCGGATCCGATGAATTGCGTCACAACGGTCATCTTCTGCGACGTATCGACCGTCTTGCCCTTGCCGTAGAAGTCCTTGACACCGACACGGAACGGGTTGAAGTCGCAGCCGTTGGCGTCGCAGCTGCCAGCGTAGCGGTCGAGCGAGTAGGTGCCACCACAGCTGGTGTCCGTGCAGACGGAGTAGCCCTCGGGTGAGCATGAGTGCGGGGTGAGCGCAGTGGAGACGGAGTTGGCCTCCCACACGTCCATCTCAGCGCTGTCTTCGTCAGCAGTTACTCAATGCGAGTTCATGTGTAGTGTACGTACCAGCAAGCGCCCTTCTTGCCGACACCAGCGTTCGCGTCATTGGATGACGGCTCCCATCCCTCAGCGTTGGCCTCGCCACCAACGAACTTCAGATCGCGAGCGCACTGGGCATCGCAGTAGCCTGTGAGGCGTGTGAGCACACTTGACCACGACTAGGCGTTTCTCAATACATACCAGATCCGTACTTGGCGCCAGGGGCGCCGTGGCCTTTCTCAGGCATGGAGACGAAGTACAGAGCTCCGTTGAGACCGCATGGCAACTTCGACATGTCGACGTCAAAGGTGAATTCATTGCCGATCAACTTGAACATCTCATAGCTGCTCGAGTCCTTCATCAGGTACAAGCGAGAGCCGATGTTGGTTGAGTACTGGCCCTTGGTGATGAACTTGAGGGTCAATGCGTTAGAGCTCGTCGTAACGCCATACGTTCCGCTGTAGTCGGCGCCCTCCATGGCACAATTCTTGCTGCAGCTCGCATTGTCAGGGCAAGCAGTCGTGTTCCACTCGTTGCCATCGTAGCAGTTCGTATAGCCGCTCTTCACATGGAGCCATCGCCAGTTAGAGTCAATGACAACCTCTCCGTTGACGTTGCTGCAGCTGCTGCCACCCTTGCCCGTGCAACGCTGCCACGACATCTTGGGATGGGTCTCCGTCTGGAGGTCGCCGACGAGGAAGGCGGTGGCCGGCGTGGCGGCGAGCAAAGCCGTAACGGCCTTGAGTGCGAAAGAAGACACCATGATGAATCAAGATGCAGATATCCGACAAGGAAGGACTGGTCGTGACACCGGCTCAAGAGGCTGAGGCGGCTTTCCTTTTATACCCCCAGGCGTTCCCTGGCTGGTTTCCCCGGAAAATCAAAAACATCCATGGTAAATTGCAGTATACTCAGAGAAGGTTCCAAGGCCAGATCTGAAATGAAAATAAGGGGGTCTTCGGATCAGAAGGTCGACGGGCCGTTGGGGCTGAGCTCCGGTCGATACGAGTTGAGCCTCTAGGAAGCGTTGGGAGACCACACCACCAAGTTTTCTCGAAAATTGTGCCGCCTTCCAGAGCTGCTTGGCTGTTCCTAAGAGGTGAGGTCGCGACGGCGCTGCCAAGATGAGGATATTCTGGTATATCGACGCTAAGACCAGCTATATGCTGGTGTGGTGCGGGGTAAGCGTACCAGAAAACGAGGAAGAATGGCGGAAAGTGAAGATACGAAGCGAAGACTGACAAGCTTCGTCGGCGGAGGTCTTGTCGTATTTATATTTCCTTGTCCGTGGTCTTGGTGGCTTGGTGTTCGGTTCCCGTCCCGGAAGGTCATGCACCCCGCTTCATCTATTTGCCAGGGATATAGATGAGGCTGAATTAACGGAACTTCCGCCTCGAAAAACCATTCGGTGCATGTGAATAATGTGCTCGCTTGCACACCGTCCACTAAGGTTGTACCGGGCCAGCCGTCGATTGAACGTCGATTTCCACGTGTGACAAAGTTCTGATTCGTGTCGGTAGCGCAGTACATTGAGGTGCTAGGAGAGAGAATGCAGGGTGGTCTAAGCGACGTAGAATTCTAGAATGTAGTGGCATGTTCCGAGGATTCTGAGAACGTGAGCTGCGTTGGGATTGCAGGTGTGATAAGTGGTGGATTTGGAAGGCGAAGGTTGGCCGACATCATAGGAGTCACCCCACCTCATTCTCAGAACACGAAACCCCTGATCTTGTGCAACAGTTTCATCTCGCCGTGCAAGAGGCCGAGAGATTTCATCTTTTGCGTCCAATTATCGATTAGCTCTTGATGTCGCCGAGAATCGAGGTCCAGGGGAGGCTGTCGGGGAATGCGCGGACGGAAATCAAACCCAATCGCGAGGTGCTCGACGGAGCAAGTGACTCCGAGATACCTAAGCCTATGAAGTCCAGTGAGTGTTCCGAGGGGATGTGAGGATATTGCCACCGAGCAATGGAAATAATACCGGCCCTGTCTGCCTGCGTGACATTGAAGCAGGAAACTGCGAGCCGTTGTTTAGGCTAGCACGAGACGTTTCCTACCATGTCATGGATATCGGGCATTGATAGCCACCGAGGTGGTCGGGCCCGGCCTCGAGTCAGGATTCAAACGATCACAGAAATTCCCCGAAACATTCTTGATATGCAGATGCTGGCGTGAGATGGCCCGCCGGCGGTGAGATCCCGCCGAAGCCTAGATTTTGTGGTGGTTTGGTCGACCAATAGCGGCTTCGACCTTTCGATGATGCCCCTTCCGAGCTTGGGGATGAGCGGGGCGCATCACCATATTTGTCAATGTTTCCGCACCTGAACATCCCTTCCGTGGGCTGGCAGTCTCCCGCGCTCTGTTCAAGCCGATTGATGATGCGCAGATACATTGCGGACTCCCTATTGCTTACTGCGTCAAGACCTACCAGCTTTGTTGTCTTGCCGCCCTGATATGAGCTGCTTTTCGCAGACTCTCCTAGCGAGTATGCAGCATATCCAATGTGGCTGGATGTACCCCGCGTGAAATCTGGATTAGAGTCGAGAATGAAAGCCGTTAAAGGCGATTCGATCGGCTGAACCCGTGACCGCTATGTCATTGCAAGAAGCTACACCACTCGCACGATTGTAGTGTCATTCCGTAGGTGGGCCATTTGGAAGCATTACGCTGGAGCACGTGCGGAGGGGGATATCTGGAATCTGATACCGTAGGTCTGACTGGAGTTCGCTAGTCCGGTCCCTGAAGAGTCATCGTGCACGCATATCGCGGCTGTCTTTTTGAGCAGATTTCGACGATTGAGCTGATCGGAGTACGGCGATGGGGTGGGATACGGAGGACTCATGCTGTGGTCTAGAGTCTCATCGCATGGATGTGTTGAAGCTTCACTGGACCTTGTCGAGCCGGAGATAGAACAACCGAGAGTTCTGCGGAGGTCAAAGTAAGACGTCGAGTTATACTTTGGCGGGTAGAGTCCCATTGCTGCTGACAAAGCAAGGGATGACTCCTGTAGTGTAGGAGAGGGTAGTCGCAACGGGCGGGAGCGGGCGCATGATAGATTGGATATCGGCCCTACCACGTCCAGGAACTCTCACATACCGCCACACCCGTTTCGGGTTACGCTGGATCTCCGATTCCTATGAATACGCCTCGAGGGAGCTACATTATCTGAACAGACCAGTCTGAAATGAAGCATCAGGCGTGCGACGAAACCGCCAGTCCACGAGAGGGAAAGGCCAAGGAATGGCGGCATGAAAGGAATAAACCGCACGAATTTGTAAGAAAGGTAAGCGATCCTTCCCGCAGCATATGAACAGATACGGTGCTGTAGGGCTGCGAGCGTAGTCAGCCCAAGCGGTTAGGGTTACGCAGAAGCCGGCGTTAGGGGGCTTGGCACGGAGATTAGCGCTAACGCGATGCGGGAAAGAACGCGACGCCGCTGACAGACAACGACAGTCCAACCGTTGTCGAGGACAGAACCTGTCATGCATCGATGGACAACTCAAATTCTCCATAATCGGCTCCGGGATCCTCGTATGCACCCCTAGGGCGGCTTAGCGGCCGCGTCCGCAGCCTCTTTGCGCGCTACCCGCTCAGCCCCGATGCCTCGGCGAATTTTGGTCGGCATCAGCGTAGTCTCCTCAAGACGATGGAGCTACGCGCACCTGAAGGAGTACGAGTATATATCTTGCGAGCTGGATGACCTCTGGATTACCAATTCCTGTTTCAGAGCCACGGACGCCTTCGATTATGCCGCGCAAGAAGAAAGGGCTCCGAGTGTATCACCATAAATCCAGATATGGGTGTTCGCAGTGCAAGCGAAGAAGAGTCAAGGTATCACTTCTGGTATAGGGTGTATATGCCTCGTATAGCAGCCGTTGGTTCCGGTGCTAATGTGCCTATCACAGTGCAATATGCAATCGCCCGCATGCGGCAACTGCGCCCGACGAAACGAACTGTGCGAGTATCCAACATTCAGCGATCCGCCGTCCGGCGAATCAAGTGCATCTCCAACTCAACATCAATGGTTAAACGAGGTCTCCGGCTTTCCGGTCTGCGGGGACGACAGCACACCAGTGCCACTCCAATACGCGGACTGGCCCATCATACACGCGGGGCCACTATCAGGCACCATCGAGAGCAGAACCTCCTCCCCCGACACAATCAGACCCCTAGTCTCGCTCCTCCTCCGCTACTCGTGGTTCACGGAGCAAGAGCAGGCCATGTGGGTGCCCGCGCTGTCAAGAGAAGCCAGCAAATACCCCTACCTGCAGCGCTGCATCTCCGCACTGGCGTGTCTGGGACAGGATACAAAACACCCCTATCTGTCCAAACCCCCGGTCAATGCATACAGACACCAAGTCTCGGCATCGAGCCTCTTCCGGCAATCGCCACCTGTGATCGACGAAGGCAACTGGGTAGCAGTCCGCTCCTTCAGCGTGCTCATGCTCGTCTTCCAGTTCTACACGCAGAAGACGTGCCGACCGGAGCAATTCGACATCATCGAGACGCTCCAAGTAATGCGCAGCACCATGTTCCTCGAGTCCGCATCAAAGTGCTGGTTGCACAAGAGTCCCTACTGGCCCCTTATTATGGAGAGAACGAACATCACCGCCTCAGAGCCCGACGAAGGCCTGAAGGCAGCATTGAAACATCTAGGCGACGTCATTTCCGAGTCAATCGGGGACGAGTACGATAACCCCGACGACGAGCAACGCGCCGAGATCAACAACCATGCCTTCTGCGAATTGCGCGAGTGGGCTGCCCAATGTGCGGCGCACCCGCGTAGGTGGTACCACTACTGCCAATGGCCCGGCAGGGTAATGCCCGAGTTCTTCGACGTCCTCGCTGGAGGCGACGACATCGCGCTACTCATCCTGGCTCACTGGGCAACAATTATGCATCTAAGCCCCAAGCCCATCGTGCAGTCCTGGGCACGCCGCACGGCCTTCTATGCTATCAGAAAGCTGCGCGGGGGCTGGAGCGACGTACTGGTTTGGCCTTTGGCACTGCTCTCCGCGCAGCCGGAGGTGCCCTTTCATCGCGGTGAACCAGTCCCCACGGATTTGCAATTTCCGAGCTATGCGGGCGGTATCGACCCGCAGTTGTGCGCTAGCACGCCGGTTGGCGTGCATCACGACATTGTACCCGGACCGATGGAAGGCTTGGGCGTGGGGTGGGTGCCCTATGTACACACGACATTGGCGTGAAGTCCGCCGCGATGATAGTGTACATGGGCTTGGTAGCTTCGCAGCATGCATCTTTCGGAGCGTCTGCTTGCTCAGGCTGTCGGGCGACGCTTGGAGCCGCTAATGTATGCGTATGACCCTCCGGTCGGGCGTGCTGGGGAGATTTAGTAATAAACGACTTTCCAGCATATGCCATGCCCAAGAATACGGTGCCCTGCTCGCTCTCGACAGGTCTCGGGCACTGCGCTTAGTTTAAACATTAAATATGCTTGGTGTACTTCAAAGCCTATTACTATCCATAGATTTACGCCGCGAATCTCACCCTAGGACGCCGTAGCTCAGAGGGCAGAATCGCAAACACTATGCAAACGCCTAGTGACCCATGTCTACGCCCAAGTTCCAAGGTATGACGCAAGACATATGTATGCCCAAGGATGGCAATGACGCCAGGGCCCATGCCATCCCTGCCGCAAGCCCGCCATCGAACTAACTATTTTCAGCCCATTCATAGCCAAACGCTCCAAATCTGCCGTCTAAACAGCCAAAACGGACTGCCCACCATCACTCGTAACCCTCTTCCGAACCTTGACCTCCATCAGCCTCCCCGTGCCCTTGATCAACCTTCCATCCTCATTCCTACCCAGCACCGCATTCGGCGAGTACACCATCCCCGTGCCCGTCTTCAAGCTCTCTATCTTCTGCAGGAGCCTCAGTTGGTCCTGACTCGCGATGGGAATGTGGCGCTTAATAGCGGAGAACCACTCGGGAGACGAGAAGCGGTGGATGATGGTGATGGAGCAGAGCGCGATGAGGTCGGTGAGCAACGTGGGCTCCTGCGTGGATATGACGATGCGGGCGCCGTAGTGACGCTGAAGACGGATAGTTTGTAGGAGGGTTTCGTTGAGGGATTTGGCGCCGGGGACGTTGAGCATGTACTGCGGGATGGGGTTAGCTAACAGTGGAACGAAGGAGGAAAAGGAGATTCGCGAACCTTATGTGCCTCATCTAGCACGATCATCTTGCCCGCTGCGCTAGACTGCAAATAGCGCTGAAGCCCAATCCTGAACAGAATGCACGCCGTATTCGCGTCCACGAACGGGCAGCTCATATCCATTATCGTCACTTCACCCGGCCTGAACTGCGGCTCGGGGCAGCTGTTGTCCATATCCAAGAAAGACTCTAGCAGATTCAATCGCATCTGCAGCATGTTGTCCTGCGTGGGGTTGAATCTGCAAGCCTTGATGTGTTTCTTGAACTCGCCATAGTCGAAACGCACGCCTGCGGTAGCCATCAGGCGAAGTATTTGGGTCACTTGGGCCATGTAGAGCGGCGTCTCCTCCGATTCGCTGACGTTCATCAGCGTGAGCATGATGTCGATGTCGAGGTTCCATGGTTTGAGCTTGAACGCGGTGACGGTGACATTGGGAATCCGGAGGTAGAGCCGCGAGATACGGACGTAGTTGGAGGGAGAAACCAAGACCTGAACCTTCCGAACAGTCGGGTGACCTGGCATTTTGGGGTTCGGCGAAGCGAGGAAAGCCGCCTCGCTGATGCTGAAGCCCGATCCGTCACCACTGAAGTGGCCATAGCTGAAGACGAGCGCTGAGAGGGGTTTCTCAAGCCGACCGAGGCTGCTCGATGGAATGAGGGCGTTCTCGAGGATACACGAAGTCGAATGGGACTTTCCACTTCCCTGCACTCCGCAGATGAATGCCGAGAAGGGTATGTTTGTGTTGAGGAATAACTTCTCCTTGTTGCAGGATCCGAGAAGACCGTATTGGGGGAGCAGCTGCCCATTCTCCGCGGGGTTCAGAGCTCCAGAGACCAGCGGCGCATGTCGAATTTCGGTATCCGTCTCGGTCGTATCCTCATCCTCGTCCTCCTCTTCATCGCTGTCGTCGGATAGCAACGTATCCATATCCACATGCATGGGGTCTTGAACAGCGCTCGCCCCTCCCATGTCGTCGGAATCATCGTCCGAGTCGCCCACGCTAGCTGGGCTTGGGACATCGACGCCAGAGTCATGGTCTTGGGGAGGACAAAGCGCTTTCCCCTTACCCTTTGACTTGTCGGAAAGATGTAGTTGGTTGAGTTTCCGGTTCAGTAGATCATCCTTGGGTCCGGGCTTGTCTTCGCCCGGTGGTATGAAGCTGGTAGATAAGAGAGTGGGATCCGCCGTAGACGAAGACTGATTCAACATTGATGAGCGTGCATTTGTCGGCATCGTCGAGGAGCCAGGGAAAGATCCCGGGATAAGAGTCTTGAAACTGGCGTCCTCGTCCCGGCCAGAATCTGTCGAAGCGTGCGAGTTTATGACCTGGACTCCTGTCTGGGCCCTCGCTTTGATTGCTTTGCTCATCTTGTCAGGGTTTGGGAAGCTATACTTGTGCCCACTCTTGGCGAGTCTGGTCTCTGTTAGCTAGAGAATTAAAAAGAAGTATCGTGCTCACTTGTTAACCGTTTGGCGGATCTTGCATGCCATTTGTTTTGGTACTTGGCCGAGCAGATGCCGTTTCAGCCATTTGTAGGTCTTGAAAGTACCATCGGATTCAAAGCCTTCTTTAAGATACTTCCAGTGAATCCAGGCCTCAAGTCGTTCCTGCGTTGAGGTATTGAAGTCTGCGTCCGTCGTGCCTGGCGGGAAGTTATGTTTGCTGGGTAGTGATGAGGATGCGGCAACAGTCGGACCGCTCTTTGCCGCTGCAGTAACAGGTGTGGCTTTCGCCATCGCTTGCCTCTTTGCGTTGCTCTGCAGTTCTTCCGCTCTATTCGCGCATTAGGAGTTAGTCGAATGCGAATCGGGTGGAGTACCCGAAGCAGCTGGAGATGATGCACTCACTTCTTCACCACCTCTTCGAGCTTCTTTCGATGGATATCCGGCCGCTTCTTTGACAGAGAAGTGACCACTACGGCGCGATTCAGAAGACGGGTCCTATCATCCCAGGAGAGTTTATCACACTCTAACTGGGCAAAAGTGAGGAGTCCGATATATTCCTGCTGTGCCAATGGCCTATTTGACAGCTCTTCTTCGAGTCTATGACTGGTTAACAAGGGTATCAACTTCTTCGTGGGTTCTTACTTGGCAAGTGCTTTCCCAATCGGTTTCACCTGGGACGGGTGGGTCCCCTCTAGCGTACGGGCAAATGCGACGAAATTGGGTATCTGCAGCACATTTCCGTCTTTGCAATACCGCTGATCAAATTCTCTCCGGACGAATGCCTCGACCGCCTTTTTTGACATGCACTCTAGGGGAGCTGGGGGGTTCATCTTCGTCTGCGCTTCTTCGGGACAGGCTTCGGACAATGAGGTTGCACTGTCGTCGCTTCCTATACTGATGTTAGAGATCCTTCTCTTCGCGCGTGTACGCGCGGAGATAGGCTGCTCCGCTAGAGGCGTTCGTGCTTGCTGAGTGGATAGTGGTGTGAGAGGTGTGGTATGCTTCGGACGTTGCTTATTCGCTAAATTCTCTTTCTCAATCCTGCGCTTCATATTAGTCGCGTTGTCACGTGCACACCTTTCGCTAGGTAGCCACAAGGTGGGAGGGGCATACTCGTCGATGACTTGGCCGACCACGGACTTCTCGGCGAGGTCGGGTCTCTTGCTGTGAAGCTCTATGATGAGAGCGGCCGAGTCCTCAAAGGCGCCGTTCTCGTCGAGCGCAAACTGCTTGCAGATGTCCTTCGCGGATTAGCAAATTGTACAGAGAATAGCGTGTGGTACGGACTGTCGTAATCTCTTTATCAAGCCTGCTTGCAGTTAGATAAGAAATGCTTGTGAAAGCGGGGCCGACTCACTTCTTGATGGCGGAGTCAATCTGGGCAGCGTCGTCCGAGCGTTTCTGTTCCAGCTCGTGCTTGAATGCCTCCAGGTTCACCGGGAGGGTCCGCTTGCCCTTGACGTTGCAGAATTTCTTGCGATATTCACTCCTCACCCACGTCTCCACGGCCGCTGACGATATTGCGCTGGGACTGGAAGTGTTGAAATTAAAGCTGAAACGCGATGTCTCCGGCGTGCTCTGGATCCCATTGGTGGCGCCGAAGCGGAACGGCACCGGGCTTGATGATGCAGCCATTCTTGTAGTGATAGCGAAAGGTAGCGAAGGGAAAAGTAAAGTGTGCGGCACCCGTAGATGTCGGAGCCGTCGTGGTGAGAGGTGATGTTCTGCAAACGGTCCAAAAATATTTCGGGAAGTCGCTCGGCGGGCGGACCGTGCGTCGGGACTTGCGCAGCGCTTTACTCGTTTAAGTTACGCTGAGAGAAAGCGGCACATCGAAATCTCACGAAAAGAAATGTCTCCCTCAAGTTCAGGAAAAGACTTGTATTATATTATGTCGCAAAGCGCCTCTGTTGCAAGCCTCGTTCTACCCGCCACCGTCGGTCATGCGCGAAAATGCGGGAGACAAGTTTTGGAAGGTGTCATCCAATGGATCAGACCAGAAACGAGGCTGAGTGTGGCGTAGCGTGGCTCATCCAAATCGTTAGGTGGTGCATCGCGGCACGGTAACGCGTCGCCACGTGATCTGCCTAAGCTGGACTGCCCGGAGGCCCGTAGCCTAGCGTGGCGACGTGTGTAAGAGCGTCTAAGGCGGAGAGTACGAATCGACGCCAGTCAGTGAACTGGGATTGGAGCGCGATGGCCGAAATAATCCAGATGAATGAAAGATGGCGATAAGTGATAAGACTGGGCTTTGGTGACGTCCCGAAGAGCCATTGGATCAAAATTATGATCGGTATCCTCACGGGGCGTAGAAGGAGAGAGCCAAGGACACACATCCAGAAGTTATCCGTCGAAAACAATATCGCCTCGTATCTTGACGTGAGAGATTCGGGATGGATGATGCGCCTGAGAGGATCGTAGAGATATGCGACGGTGAGGTTCAAGTACGCCTGCGATAGGGCCTGAGGCCACATACGCCTCATCTCATGTATGGTAGCACATAAAGAGCCACTATCCCGAAGTTCCTGGGGCTTTCCCAACGAAGGAAAACAGAAGAATGCTTCTCTCCTGTAGTGGAAGTCATAGTCCAGGTTTGCCATGAAGATGGTCTCTAGTAACGAGGCGAAATCCAGCCGGAATCCTCTCCATCCAAAGTAAAGGCGGTAGAATTCGCAATCCGAGAGGACGCAGAAGGAGAGAGCGAAATGTATCGCCCACGATTGCACCCCTAAGGGACCGGATGTGGCGCCCCCAACATTGGAATGCCTCTGGATGGCGATGGCGACTTTCCCGAGGGCGACCAGTACCGTTGATAGGGATACGTAGTAGACGTACCGTGACCACTTTTCCCGATCCCGAAAGGCTATGAAGCAGAGCATCGACCACCCAACGAGGACAAGTAAAGCAAACAGCGGCCGATACACCGGTTCCGGCGTTCGATACATAGCGGCTGATCCGATAGAGAGCAGGCAATATGTCCCGAAGCGGATTGCAGTAGGCCCTTGGAGTGAAGCGTACGGCGGACGGGAAGCCATGTCAATGCGACGACGGTATATAGCTATGCGCTGAGCTGGCTCGATATTCGAATCGAACAACATGTCAGTCTCGGTTTTAAGAGATCGATATTGTGACATTGACCATCCATTCGCGGAAGCTTCGTCGAGAGTGCGCCGGTAAGCACCGATGGCTTCCGGTATATCGCATAGTTCTTTGCGAGCGGCAGCTGTTATGATGCTACGGCGGGCGTACACGAGATCGTATAGGTCTTTTCGAGTCGCGGGTGTGAGGGGGAACTCTGACTCTTCCAGCATGTCATATATTTTCTTCTGGGCCTCTGCTGTCAGAGGTGCATCCCAGATGTACGGTCCGCGCGGGCGATCGGGGTTATTGGACATGACTGAATTTGATCGCGTAACGTGAGGATGGCCGGAGGAGACTTGACGGCGGCTACAAAAAGCTAGACCGGAAGGAAGTGAGAGGAGACGTCGTCGGCTTGGAGATGGCGGCGGATTGGCTTGCGAATTGTGGCGCTGCAGGTCGACCAATAGCGGATCCGTCGTCCTATCGTGTAAAGACGAAAGATGAGACGAGGCCGCAGCGTGCGCATTTATGCTGTGAGTGTGCGTTCTCGCTACCAAACCGAGACCAGTGCTAGCGTTCCAGAGTACCATGGACAGAACCAGATTCAGGAATCCTCCAATCTGGCTTCCCTGTATCCCATACCGCATGGAGGGACCTCGCGCCTACTTATGTGTATTCCATAACCGAGCTAGCTGGCGCTGCGGATTCCAAGGTTTGCCCAGTGACAGTTTTCGTCACCTGTTCGCTTTCCATCCTTCCTTCTTTCGCCACCGCGACTTATGAAGTGTGTGTCACACAATCCACGCACCGCTGGGTGTGCTTGGATGCATTGAAGTCCGACTTCGTCTGTCGAGGCTCGCCTCTTGTAGCCTCCCTGGGCTTAATACCTTCTCCACTCCTTCCTTCTTGATTCCCCTTCCGATTTCCTCAGCCCTGCAGAAGATGCACGCTTTCAGCCCTAACCACGACATGTTTGCTCGGCCCGTATGCACACACTTCCTCGCCACCTGGGGGAACGGTTTTGTATACGATGGTCTGCGCCAAAGCGTGCGCGATCTGGGAGGCGTCAAGCTCAAGGATGCACTACCGCCGATCTGTAGGGCTGCCCGTCACTTGGTCGCGGTAACGGGGCATTTCGCGACCTCGGATTTGAGGGAGTGCTTAAAGGTCGATATCACACCCGTTGCTGGTCGGGGGCAATTCAGGATGGACCCGGTTCAACGGGCTTGGGGGTTCAAGATTGTGGAATTCGGAGGCGTGCTTAAGAGGGTTGCTGATAGTGAAGAGGAGTTGTTCGATGATATGAGCGGGTTTTGGTAAGGCGCAGTTTGGTAAACCACTTTTCAGTCCACCTTTAGTGGAGATCCGGAATTTACCATAACGTTTTCATGGTACGTTGCTTATGGTGCACCTACTTTCTTGATTATCTCCGGTCGCAGGACCTGGTGGGCACCGGCAACGAACAAATGCGGCGAGACAACCCTACGCAGGAAATCTGGATGTATAGGGGAGTTGTGAGTGAAGCGCTGCACTCGGCGCATTATCCCTTTCGACATCTCCATTCATTGTTGCTTTTCGAATTGATAATTTCCTCTCCTTCTCGTGTCCGTCAAACTTTCCTGATACTTTTCTTCATAGTGGGTACACCAAGTGTTGGGTCCAAGCGAAGGCCTGAGCTTCAAGTGACTCTTCGCATCGCGATGATTCATTGCGGCAACAGCCCACATTTAAAAAGCTGCACCCTACCACACCGGCCTCTTAATTCACTACCTTTCGCGAATCCCTAATCGATATCCTCTCTTTTGCAGCTTACGAAAATGCAATCGCGAACAAGTTCCCCAGCCCCTCAGAAGGCCAAACCTGCATCCCCCGGCTCGAAACTAGCTTATACCGCAGAACTCATGGCGATGATCTTTCTTAGCCTCCCTTTCCATGACCTGCTCCGGTGCCAGCAAGTCTGCCATTCTTGGAACGACCATATCTTGGGAGAGAAATCGATGCAAAAGCGCATGTGGAAGGTCTGCGTTGAGGAGAATGAGAACCCTCATTTCGACGAACCGTCTGCATTAGCTCGCAACATCATACTTGAGGATGGCCGGAACGCGGGACTGCCTGCCCTAGAGACTTCGCAAACCGTTATCGACACCTTTCTCGAGGCTTACCCTACCACAGGAGATTTGCCAGGGTCAGACCGGGATTTCCTACGCTATCTCCACGGTCTTAATGACGCATGCAGTGGTGCTCCCGACATAAACGATGCTGGCGATTGGCCTACGGGCTGGCACGAACTCTACTGCCACGAATGCGAAGAATACCATACCAAGTTCCGGTTCGAGAATGTGCATCCGCTCTTCCGGTTCTTAGAAGACACACCTCTCTGTATCACCGGATCTAGCTCTCGCTTGATCGTCAAGCTCAAGCTCGTGCATTCGGAATTTGCGCCCGCAAGCTGTTATGACCACTACTGCGCTGGAATCATCGGACTCGCCAAAAATCTGGAGAAAGCCTACCACGCCATGGACAAAGGAAAACTGAAGGGCGACATGTTCACCTGTCCGTGGTGCACCATGTTGGTGGCCCGGGTAGCTACTGCACCGATCGAACGCACGATCGCCTCTCGGAACCCCCTCGGGCTAACGGTGCAAGAAGCACTAAAATTACTAGTGCAGCTTTTTTGGGAGGAGCTACAGGAGCTGGCGGATAGCAACAAAGTGACCAGTATCACCTGCTTGCTGCGTAGCGCCCAGGATCCAAGACATTTCTGGAACAACCCGAACATAGACATCGTCGGCCGCAGCTTATCGCATCGGAACGAAGGAGATTGGGAAAGGCATCTCAAGACACTTCCTGCCATTCTTGAGCAGTTCGAGAGGGCGGTGCGGGATGCAGATGCTATTATGAGGCCGATACCGGAGTGGAAGGGCATACCTTGAGTATCTGAGTTGGACATGGGTGTTGAAAAAGTAGCACCGGGATTGAGCACTAGTGGAAGGATGTGGGTGGCTTGGAAAGTTCCGGCCCTGGTGCAGATGCCCTTGTAGGCTCTCCTTTTGGTGTTTGTGTTGTGGAATTCTGTTGCTGGATATTGTTACTGCTTTAAGTGACCCCAGGTCATATATATAGCTATATTTCTCATACACTCATTTAATTATCATATGTCTTAATACTTTCCACCTCTCCTGATAAATTTCCTTCACAATAGTGGTCGCTTACGGTAATCTGTCGTGACATTCAGCCTGGGGTGGACTTTCGCTTTCTTTCTCAAGTCTCAAGTAATGAGTCATTGACAATACGACATGTTGCAGACTTGCGCGGTGACCTGGCAGCTTGTTGGCGAATATTGAAGGTGCAAGCCAAGTTGAACATTGTGTTACCAACATACATGGATCCGCTAGTCTCGTCAGCTTGTACCCACGTCCGCCTGATACCTCAACCTTGAGCATGCATGAGGACATCGCTTCCACAGTCAACAACAGATCTAGATCCGCGTGGATCCTCCCTCTTCACATTCTCTTAATGCGCCAGGCCACTGTTGTACTTTTCGTAGTTTTCTTCAATGTGTTTCTATTGCCGCAGCCGCCAGGGCTTGCCAGTCATTTGGAACTTAAGGAGAATCCTCCTGCGCGTCGAACTCCTCGAATGACTCCTCCCCGGATGACCAATCCTCTTCGAGTCCTGGAGGATAAACAACATCGGCGGATAAAACGGCGTGAATGACCGCAACCTTCGCCTCCGCAAACCAATGCCTCAACTCATCCATACTCTGCAACAACTGCCCGAACTCGTCATCGTAGACCTCTTTCGGCCCCTCGAGCAGATATTTATCCACCTCCTCATCAAGCGCGTTCGTGCATTCGTTGAGATTCAACAGCTCTAGGTACGGCTCGCGCGCAGCCACAGGCAGCTGATCCTCGAACGAGAGAAGCGGCTGTGGACAGACTGGGCAAGTGCCGTGGCTGAGCCAGGACTCTAGGCAGTGTCTGCCGATGAAGTGGCCGCAGGGCGTTTTGACGGCGGGCTCCGTGGCGTTGTCTTGGGAGTAAACGGGACCGAAGTCGAACGCGCACATCGGACACGAGCGGTTTTCAGACCCAGGAGCTAAGGCGTCCTCAGTGCATACAGGGAATACATCCATAGACGGTACGCGGCCAGGTCGGCCACCACGTTCGGGTTGCAGTGCAAGCGCAAACCGAAGGTCTTCGACGAAGAGCCCAAAACGAACCCGCGACAGCGTCAGGTAGCCCGTGAGCGACAGAAAGTCCAGGTATTCAGGCGACATGTAGCAGAAGCCTGCCAACATGTCCACATACACCTTGTGTTCTAGATTGTGCACTAACACATGCCTAGTCATATTCAGCGGCTCGTAGCGGCGCTCCGCTGGATACAGCTCCATCCCACTGCGCATGCGTTTCTCCAGCCAAAACACCCGGGCCGCAGGCACGACATACTCGCTGGTAGCCATATAGCCCTCGACGTCAAAGTTCGCGAAGCTCGCCATCCCAAGCCTCGTCAGGAAGAAATAGGGCTTTCTAGCCAGCCGGTACGCAAATGTTCGGGTGGCGAGCGCTAGCGAGCGGCCGAACTCGACGGCGCGCCGGAAGCGGGCTCGCCCGCGGGGGAAGAACCCCTGCTCGTCGGCGTTAATTAGAATCTGGGTAATGCGCTTGTGGACGTATGAGAGACGCCGCAGTTGGGCATAGATATCGCGCGCGATTGCGTCGTCTAGAACGTTGAGCACCCCGTTGAGGTCAAATTTCCAGAACGAATTCGGCTGCAGACGCGCCTGGATCCAAGCGTCGGGGGAGCTGGCCTTGATTGATTGGCATGCTACTTCGAGAACGTGGAGAGCGCTGCGCTTGAGCAGTTTGAGCTGGTTGACGTCATCTCTGTAGGCTTCACCCTCGGAGTTGCGAGGGTCGCGGAGGTCTTGAGGGGTTGACATGGCTGTGATCTGTTGGATTGGGGGTTCCCGTGGAGATTGCAAAGCTTATAAAGTCCGGTAGGCTCCTCCGAGTCGTTGTATGCTCACAATGCTGTCGATGTTGGCTTCCAAGCTCTTTCATTGTGAGAGATTGTGGCTACTAGGAGAGGGATCAGTGGTCGGCGCGGACGGTTTCTTGCCTCCAGAGGATTCTATTGGGACATTAAAGGCGTATGTTCATCTGTCGCTCATAAGTAAGCGTGACTTCGGTACCGCATAATCCACAGGTTTGCGGAATTTCAATGGATACCTCCTTAAGAGAGGAGCACAGCGCGATGTCAAGAAGGAAGCCAGAACAGTGCCACTTAGCGTCGCGTTGTGCAATACTTAGGTTGCAGGAACAATAGGCATTATTCGTTGTGAAGAAAGCGGAAACTTCTTGCCATGACGCCGCGCTCTTGAAAATCGAGAAATGACACTGTTCCAAACTGCCAGTATATAGTCAACGTGCCTATCAATCAGCAGTAGCAGCTACGTCTCGCGCTTCCACCTTCACCTCCTCCTTCTCATTCATCAACCTTGCTCTTCGGTCCTTAAGTTCCAAATACTCTCCCACAATCCCAGCATAATCCTTCGGGAAATACGGCGTGAACCGCTCGCCCCACCAACTCCCTTTCCGGTGATTCTCAACCCCCACATCCTTCAGCAGCAAATCAACATACGGCAGGCAGTCGAACCACAACTCCGGGAACCGTGCGCCAAAGCCCCTGCTATACCGCCATTTGCCGAATTGCGTGTGCAGCACGGTCTCGTACATGATGCGGTTGGCGGGCTCGGTGGTGTCGACGTTTCCGAGTTCAGCCTGCGGGGTGGTCGTGCCGCTCCTGGGTGTCAGCAATTGTTCGGGTGCTGCCACGTCGATCTTGATGCTGTGGTCCGACATGTCGGGGATTTGGTTGTCCAGGAAAGCAGTGATCCATAGTGCCTGAGCCTGTGCGATGATGGTAGTTGCTGGACTGCGGTACGCTCCTGCGAATGCTAGAGTTCGGCTTTCAACGAAGGCGGGCGGTACTATAAAGCGATAGAGACGATAGGGCTCGCTGACGATTTCGATCTTGTTATCTGTCATTGGCTTGTACGTTCTTGGGTCGGGCTGGTTCTGTAGCTTGGGGCACTTTTCCAGGATCTCAGCGTCGGCTTTCGGAATGTATTTCCAAGCTGAAGGCGAGGTGAAGCCTGGTAAACCCAGCTCTCGGTTAGTCACGAAGTTCAGCTGCGGGGCGTCTTTCCATCCTGTGCCGCATACCAGCACGTCGGCCTCGAGCGTCGCGCCGGTAGAGAGGTGGACGGTATGGTCGGATAGGCGTGTAATATCGGCAATGTGAACTCTAATGGTGCCATTGCGGACGAACTCGAAAAAATCTAGGCCGTAGTTCAACAGGCCCCGATTCGTGCCGATGAAGAAGACATCATCCCAGGGTCTGAGCTTGGCCGTCTCCGGATGCGAATCGTACTTGTTATGCTCAAGCACGCTATGCTGCATCTTCCCAAAGAAGGCATCCACGATTTTTCGACCAAACCAGTGCTGGTGGAAGAAGCTCCGAATAGAAGAGAAGCCGTCGGCGTCGCCCCAGATGCAGGGGCTCAACCATGTGACTAGCCGCGTCTGGAGGAGAAGCTCGGGGATGACTTTCAGAGGGGTAAGCCGGTTCGGCATCATCCAGCAGGGCCCGTGTCCGGATTCTCGGATCACCCAATCGACTTGGACTCCAGCAGAAGCGTATGCGCATGCGATGTCCCAGGAAAACTTGGCTCCACTGAGGAGCACTACTTTCTTGTACGGACCGAGCCCGTTCTCGGCTTTGGCGAACTCGCTGGTATGGTATATCGGCGCGCCGAACGATTTCTTCCCGTCTAGCTTGGGCATGAACGGCTCGGAGGTCAGCCCGGTGGCCACGATGAGTTTCCTGGCTTTGATCGTGCTCGATTCTCTCGTGCCGGCATTTTCCTCCGTAATGGTCAACGTCCATCCCAAATCCCCATCATCTACCGCTGAATCGACGCTGCAATTGAAGCGCATGTGCCTCGTCAGAACGAATTTTTCAGCGTAACTTGCAAGGTAATCGTTAACGTGCTCTCCCGGAATGTGGTCATCAGCGAGGCTGTATCCGTCAGTGCTCATTGGGTGATCGTTGAACTGCTTGGCGTCAGCGCCTTATCACAATGAGGGGCAAAGCCGGAAGAATCAAGCACCTCGAACCTGTCAAGCGTCAGCATCCGGTATCACGGTAGAGCGGGAGAACGAACGTTCGGAAATGGTTGTTGGTTTTGAGACCCGGGTATAACCGATCATTCGCCCACACCCCGCCGAGTGAGGTGCCTTTATCGAGGACAAGTATCGACGCATGAGGATGGACATCTCTATATGTCTTCAAAATAGACATGCCATGGATGCCTACGCAGATGTTAGAGAAGTATGCCGTGAATAGAGCCAGTGCGCCCTTGCCAGCCCCGACAATGACCACATCGAACGTCTCCATGTTCGCGCCGGCGATGGTTTGTTTCGTTAGCCTTCAGCCGGTAAGTTGAAGTCGGGAAGGCTGAAGTACGGGATTTTGGAGAAAAGGAGCGTATCCGTGGAAGTCGGTGAATAAGAGGCGTCCACTCTGCTCGATGCAGGGGCATAGCGGCACTTAAAGCCCGACATGAGGGAGGATGTGGGAATGTGGCACAAGCTGACATGGCCTGGGCGCCGCCCTATCATGGCTGCTGACGGCCATGCCATGCCCATATTGGCATATTGGAGAAGCCAACACCGTCGCACCGTGTTAATTGGGTGTATCAGCTGTGTTGCAGCCGAAGGTGGCGCTGGCAGGCTCTCTGGCGAAGATCTGGCCAAAGAAGCGAAACCTGGTCCGCTTACGAGCACCAACGGGCGAATTTCGTGGCGACTGCAGGCACTTTGGCGCCAGGCCGCGGCGGCTCTGAGTAAGCGCAGCAACACCTGTTGCTCATTCATGCCCACGCAGGACGTGACGCGCTTCCTGATGCCGGGCACTGCTGCGCGGGAGGAGCCGTGCAGAATCCTTCGAGCAGGCCGCAATCCTGGTGACGCATAGCCTTAACGAATCGATACGCTCGAGGATGCGGCTGCCATGGCGGAATCGACAGCGTACTGGCGTCCAAAGGGAATCGGATCGCTGGTCATCCGGCCGTCGAGACAGACGCATGCCCAAGTCCATCTCTTTCAGGCCCACAGTCCGCCTGGCTCCGCAGCGGGAAGTCTCCGGCGGTCCGTTTCTTTCTTCTCTCTCCGTCTCGGCTCGATCGCATTGGAGTAAGTGAGGGCGGCATCTTTTGAAGACCGTGGAGAGCACATCGGGGTGCGCGAACGCGAACGCCGGCGGAGAGGAGCGCGAGTGCAGGAGCGATGGGGAGGCAGGAGCGTGCTTTTATCTGACTGGCCGGCTATGCGAGTCGGCCCCACTGTGCGCCTTCCCGCTTTGGGGCGGGCGTCTGTTCCACCAGTTCACTCTTCTTTCAACCTTCCTCCTCTCCTTCACCCTCGTCGTCGCTGCTGCTCGTCTCGCCAGGCTGCCCAGGTGTCCGCATTGCAGTCTCGTCTATCGCCTCGTCATGTGCGTTCGCAATGGCACGCAATGTGGAGCGCGGTGTGCAGTCGCCCGGCATTGTGCGCTCCCTTGTCACTGCACGATGGAGAAGCTCAATATAACCGTGCAGGATGCCCGTGGCAGGTAATCAGAATTATACCTAGGTAGCACAACCCGAACTTACAGCATCCCCATGAGCGGACACAACGATCGAGGACTATCCTGGAACCCTCAAACCACGCGCCTTCCACCGCGGATCCTTTTCGACTGCCCCGAGGTCCTGGAAACCGCTACGGAAGCCGGCATGGAAGCAGCCCTAGATTTTTTCGGTCATGACTGGCAGAGACTCTATGCTTTTGGCGATGAATTCGCGTCACGCGGGATGAGCATCGCTTCACACATCGCATCGGTGCAGGACGCCGATGACCATGACCATCTGAGCGAGCGGGACTATGAGCTCCTCCGCCTTGTTAGGCTTGCGAGAAAAGAGCGAACCAATCAGCGGCGGAAGCTCGATGAAATGCGAACCAAGTTTCCCAATCCCGATGACAGCGCTCGACGCGCACTGCTCATCCAGGATTACCAATTCCGAGTGGCCTCCCTGCGCGTCAGGGCCGACCTTATTGGGGATCGTCGCGCAATTGAGCGGGAGGCGAAGCATTCGGGCCTTGCCGGAGAGCTGCACGAGCTGATTGAAGAAATTGAGGCCCAGGTCAGTGAGCTGACCGAGGAATCCGACGAGCTGCAGCCTCGCTTAGTGGAGGCACGACGGGACTTCGGATTCCGCCTCGAACGGGGTGAGATTGTGCAAGACCCTCTGTACGGCTGGACTGAAGCTGAACACCTTAGGAGCGTCGGTGCCCGCACGCGCGTGACAGACATTTCCACCCCCGTCCCGTCTGCCGATGAGGTCAAGGGCGAGGCCTGCCCAATCTGCCTTGAACAATTCGCGACTGCTGACCAGGCTGTTCGTCTGCCATGCTCTCACCTCGTGGATGCCACCTGCCTAGACATTTGGATCAACTCCCTTGCCGAAAAGTGCAATACTTGTGTGTTGTGTCGCTCGGAACTTTTCCGGCGTCGCCGGCGCGAGCCCAGCGGTTACACGGCCCGCTTCCAAGAACTTACTACACGGTATGAAAATTTGACAGATGTAATCCGGCTGCTCCGATGCGACTCCGAGCATCTCGTGATTCTCCTACAAGAGATCCAGCCCGAACGGGTGGCGCATTCGCTCGGTCGCTGACTTCGGGACTTGAAGCAGACGGCCTCGCGCTACTTCCAGTATCGAATAGCGTTCTATGGTCAGTTTTACGGTGGCACGGTGGCTGTTTGAATCGTAGATGGGAGGAGTCTTTTCCTTTTTCTTTCGCGCTGAATATAGTTATATCTTAGCCCTGCACTTTCCATCGAGTGCCGTCTGGTCCTTCTCTCATGCTGGTTATTATTTGTTTATGCCGTCGTACTGCTCTTTCCGCTATTACGCTAACCGACACTTGATCGCTCATCGCTAAGTTTACCAGACCCATAGGTCCATGAACAACCATCTGTATCCCGCTGTCCCAACTCTAGTATCGATTCCTCCAGTTTAATTCGGCCTATCATTCCATTTCGCATTCACTCCGGTACGAATCTTTGGGATCCACCCCAACCCACGCATCCCGCCGCACCGTGCGGTCGTCAAGCTTGACGTTCTTGTCTCGCCACTATGTCGTTACCGGAAATTGTTCTCAACAAGCTACCAGGCTCCGATCTTCACATAACAGGAAGGCACCGCGTAGCTCGATTCGTCAAGGCAGATGTCAATGAGCTATGTAATTCGGGCGTACCTACCAACGCTAGAATGCTTTGGCGTTCCCAACCGCCCTTTCATTTTTTTGGACTTTCCAGAGACCCCAGCTACGAATATCTTTTGTTCGACGCATGTGCCTGGGCAAGCACCTACCTCATGGATACACTGGAACAAGATTTGAGAGATCCTGGTGGGCGAATGCACTTTCTTACACGCCTAGACGCACTCGACACCCTATGGGGCGAAGAATGGCCCCGTCGGCTGAGCGAGGACCGCCTAACGATGTTGCTGCTCGACAACTTGATGACGGAGGACCGGCTCAGATTCTGGAACGATGCCAACCTAACCATTGAGCAAGGCCTCATGAACCTCCAATGTTTGTCCTTTCATCGTCGATTCGAGTTTTACCGATGTCGAATGCACGACGAGAGCATCCATGGTTTCCACGTCTCTATTTGGGGTTCCAAGGCGTTCCTCACAATTCCCGATAACTGGGACCCAACAGCTGTCTTCCTCGATCTGGTCCGAAAGGCAACCAGGCAAATCTCCTTCATCTTCTCGCATTATTCGAAATTTGCCCAAGGCCCCAATCATCGAAAGTGTCCTGTCTGCCAGCACTCTATCGGCCGAGCAAGGCCAAAGAAGAGATTTTCTTCAAGTCAACCACCCACAGGCCGAGCCAAAAAAAGGATCCAGGTAGGTGACCAGGGCTTCTGCGCACCATGTTTCGCTGGCTGGATCTTCTCCTGCCAAGGCAAGCCGGGGCCGTGCCCACGCTGCCGTTGGAAACCGCCCAGAAAGTGGAAGGGTCGCCTGTTGCTCGGAGACGCCATGGCAGTCGAGCAATGGTCCCAGCTAGAGAAATACGGCAGATTGTTTCACCGTATCGCGGCAGTAGGGAAATCTCTGGAGTGGTTTTGTAGGGAAGTTGAGCTGCAGGAACTGTTCGAGCTTGATATGATCTTCCGAGGCGAACAAAATCCTTTGGAAGTGCTACACAACGACTCTGAAAATCCGCTGGAACTGCTGTACGAGGCTTCGAAAGACGCAAGAATCACCGGGCAGACACATGGGACCGGAGAGAGCCAAAGAGACCCGGTACGGCGCCGAAAAAAGGTTGAAGCCGTCAAAGTAGGCGGAGCGAGGAGAGCGGGTGGGAAGAGAAGGCGTTGACGTTTGGAACGGTGTATATGAAGGAGGGGATTGCACGTCCACGAAGCGGATTAGGCTTGTCTCGCGACTGTGGAGGGAGCAGAGATTGAGCGCCGTCAATCATATGACCTGGGTCGTTCTTTGGACGACTTGGTCAATTCGTCCTTCTCCGCTCATGGCTTCTGGCGAAGGATGGCCTTGTACGTAGTAAGTTGAAGCCCCATTGTTGATTCATAACGCAGCATGTCTTGACAATGGCATTGTTCGTTGGAGCTAGCCTTGGGGAGGCGATATTGCATATTCAAGTTCTACATAAGCCGCCATGATATCATTCTAAGTCAACACTTCTACTATAGCCCCTCACTACTAGATCTAGAGAAGCAAGTCGCAACCATGAGCACTTCCACCGGGACGGTTCAAGACCTAAACGTATACAGTGCCCTGCAGCACTTGGACTCCCTGCTACGGCACCACGACCATCCTCACCAGCGGCCACAGTCCCCTCTCAGCTATTTCCGTCGCATCGGCATGCCGGAAAACGCCCGCCTTACCTACCGCCCGCAGCCACGCGTGTTCTCCAATAACTATGCAGACGAAAGCTTCTCCTACTTCGTCGGGGACGTCCGCTCTGGCTCCATGGGCAATCCAGACATCATACAACCAATTAACGGAGATCCAGACATCTTGGAACCGCTTCAACGACATTGCAACCAGTTCAGAACCGACGGCACCCACTTCCTCACACATCTGGACGTCGTGGCCTCTTTGCCGAACTCGGTCTTGCCTGACGATGTACAGAAAAGCGTGAGCGTCTTAGATATGGTCTCCTTCTACCGGTATCGGGCTAATCACTTTGCTGAAAGGGAAACGACTATCCCCTTGCGACTCCGGAATTGCTGTCGCTTTGCCTTTGTGCAGCGTCTAGCTTTCTACCAGTGTCGCCGTCGAGGGCTGTCGTTCCAACACACGACTGAGAAAATCGAGGCAGCGAGAGCCCAGTTCGACGCTCCGGCAGGCTGGAACGTGAAGGAGGTGCTCACTACAATATTGGCTGACATCCAAATAGAACTCAATGCTGTCGTGGCCCGCTTCAACGAAGCCGTCCAACTTGAGTCCGTCGGCGGCCACATCCCGGTCACCACCGTCACAACGGCCCTACCCGCCACCTACCCATCCACCGACTGCATCGTCTGCCGCTTCCCCCTCTCCGCTCCAGCCGTCCTTACCATCCCCTGCAAACACGCCTACTGCTCCGAGTGCCTCGAATCATGGATCCACTCCTGCCAGCCGAACTCACATACCTGTCCCTACTGCCGCACGGAGCTGTTTCCGCGCCCGATTTATCGGCGCACGGTGCAGTCGGTGAATTATCAAGATGAGATTCGCAGGCTGGAATATCATGCGGAAACAGCGCGTAATACGATGAGCAGTGTGGAGTGGTTTGAGGAGGAGGTGGAGCTGCAGAGGCAATGGAGCTTGGCGGTCGAGGAGGCGGGAAATGCTGGGAATGTTTAGGGGCAGGCTGTAGACGAGGCGACGAGGCAGTGGGTGAGGGAGCGGTGGGGACTTTTGATGGAATGACGATGCATGCTGATTGCGAGGTGTAGGGTCAACTCATCCGAACTGAAGTCCTGCCAGCTCAGCATCTTGCGAATCCCTGTAGGCCCCCCGTAAGCTCTATCCTCACTCGCGTTTGCCTGAATATGGAGCCAAGTTATAATCTGAAAGTAAGCTTTATTGAGCAAGTCGTGTACCTTTTGCCTGTTTTGATGTTCGGCATAGCAAGAGAGGTAAAAGGCGTGCTTTCCGGACATGCCCGCCCACGCGACTTTTGTGTACCTTCCCTATGCCCCTTCCTTTCGCGGCATACCCTTAGTCCTGCACTCTTATAGATTCTATCCTTTGAAATAACATTATTCTGCATGCTATCGTTCATATCCAGTCACGACACCCACATATGGCGTTACAGATTCCTCATACACCTACCGGGAAATGACACCGTTAGCATCGTTTCCGCGCTCTAGCTTAGACGTCACGAGCACCCCGCATACTTATATAAAATATGGCCAGTCAAGGGACGCGATCCTTACCTATTCCACAGATACCTTCGCCCACTGCAGTACCCATAGAAGCATCGTCTTGCCTTCTTTAGAAACTGCACCAGTCCATTTCGCTGACCAATGCCTTCACGGCTCCCATTCGTCCCAAACGCAGCCCCGGCGGATAGTCCAACTTGACACTAGCCAGCTGGTTTAGACCAGCGAGCCTCTACAGTTCTGAGAAGTGGATTCGGAGGAAGAGCGGGGCCGAATGGGTGCCAGGGAAATAGTGTTGTCGGCAAACTCGAATGTTTGAAGCACTCCGAGTTGAGTGACGGCCCAGTGGTCAGGCTACGGAGGTGCGTGGTCGGGCGGATTCGTCGTGCCGCGGGTAGGAGACGAGCTAGACGATAGAGATCGGCCATAGAAGCAATGAATTCGGGAAATAGAGTATGTTATTCTACGGCACTGACTGCGGAAAATGCATCCTGAAGACCTTCAACAGGTAAAGCCCCAGCGGAAACGTCAAGACCTGCTTATGCGCACGTTCGTACTCACACTCTGGTATTCACCAAGCCTGGAAGAAGTGGCGGTGAATGAGCGTGGGCCGCAATCACGTGAAACCGAGCCGTCCACGTGGCCGGGTACCCACATCTACCGCTCTTTGGGTCTGCACCCCACAACCGCCACACCTAATACACAAAACCGCGCTAGACAGAACAATAGCATCATGACCAATGTGCCAGGTTTGGAAGATCTATTTCCCGGGGCGAAGGAGACCCCAGCCCCAGCCACAGGTAGGTTGCGAACAGCTGCTTCTTGCATTGCATCAGCGCACTTCAAAAGACGGCGTTGGTTTTTACGCGCATGACGCGTAGCTCAATTTATTCGAGTCTTCTAGATATTGTTAACGGAATCAGTGTACAAACAGATTCGACAGCGCTTGACCCGTCTAACGGAAATACGGCACCTCATCCGAATGGATGGCGAAAACCCCAAACTCCTCGTATATGCCATCGAGAACCTCGAGGAGCTTTGCCAGACGTGGACCCACTTGGCATCGCTCGCTAACATCGAATTTCGCCTCAAGGACATGGCAGCAGCGCAGCTGGACGAAGAGACACGCAAAGCGCGAGAGTGGGTCCTCGGCGTTATCACACTTCAGGAACAGCTCTGTGAGAGGTCCCACTTTGTCCGCTTGCTCCGATCCGCCCTCGAGAAAGACCCAGGCGAGCGAACAGACTTGGAATCCCTCTACATGACTCTCACAGAGGAGGATCCGGACGACCCAACAGAGAGACTGGACATCGCATACACGCTGGTCCTCCACTTCAACTACGCGGAGACGTACAAGAGTATCCTAGAAAAGGCGCAACAGCTCTCCGCGCGCAAATCCAAGGCCTCAGAAGCCCACGCAAAGAAAGTCCGCAAGCGCATCGTCGAAAAGGCGCAGTCTATCAAAGTCGACATGTTCGCCTGTGCTGTCCCGCTCTCGACCATCAGGTCCGCGCAAAACGAGGAGCGCGACTGCCCCGTCTGCCGAAACGCATACCTCGACTTCGCCACCTTCTCCGCTGGGGACCTCCTCGCAGACTACGCCGTCCGCATCAAGTACTGCGGTCATGTCGTCGGGAAGCACTGTCTGGAGACTTGGATGGACACGCCGCTCATCGATGCTGCTAGATATCCGGACCGAACGTGCCCGCTCTGCAGAACGGAGATTGAAGGACGAGAAACACCGGACTTACCAAGGGGTCTAAGAGAGCATATCGTGCATAGCAGGCAAGCGGGGGAGCTGATGCAGAAGACGGACCTGGAGACGGACGAATGCTTGGACGTGCTGCTGAGGCTGATGAGCGAGGAGGTGGCGGTTGGCGCGCTGCTGGAGGAGGCTGGCGAAGAGGAGCATGGGCAGGTGGATGTGGAAATGGCGAGGGAGTTTTTGAAGGAGAGGGCAGAGGAGCTGAGGGAGGAGAAGAAGATGTTGGGGTTTGCTCGAAGCGAGGGGCTTTGGAGGGGAATGAGGGCCGAGTGGGTGGATAGTGGAGTGAAGAGGTGAATATGCATTGAGCCGAGTGTAAGATGGTTGTTGCGTGGCTTGGTTTCTTAGGGATCGCGCATATCTAGCGGTTTTGGGGTTTGGGAGCGTCGAAGTGACTTACGCCATTACATGGGAAGCGAAATCGGAGTACTCACATGAGGCCTCCTGTTTACCTATCCAACAAGTTTAATCTGCTCCAGTAAGTTAATACATTCCTCTCGATCACAAATCCAGCTGTTAATTCAAATATAGTAACACTTCCACCTCGCGCGGCGGCACACTGGACTCCGTCCACTTCACCTCCCGTCGCCCAGCTACCTGGTAGTCGTACACCTATTGACACGCTTGCTTCGACTGCCACGGCGTTTTCATTACCTTCACATGTCGCTCGTAGATTCCAAAGCCTGCTTCGCAGCGAAAATATTTTCTTCTCGCTCCAGGTAGTCGGCGTAAAGAGGTGACCTGGACGGAGCTGCTCTCCGAGACGATCGTGATGGGGGCGGCGGGTACAATACGTGTAGACGACGTTTTCGTCACCACGAAACCCACCGCGAGCGGATGGTGTAGTGGACGCAGCGAGTGGGAGCCGCAGGACAGACGCGATGAAGGCTTTCACCAGGCGTGGAGAGGATATTCTTGCGGTCGCGGATTGGCTCCAGGAACAGGACGCAGAGTCCGTGGTTCGTTGGGTGGGCGGTGAGCAGTGTGATTTTTTTTTTCTGGAGCCCGGAGGTTCTCTAGCGTGAGAGGCTTGAGCGGGTGCTGATGGAATGTCGCGAAATTGATGAGGAAGCTTCCGGTAGAAAGATAGTGGGTCTTTCTAAGGAAAGAAAAACTTATTTAACAACTACGTGCTAAGAACAACGTTGCGTAATTATCCAACTACTACACTCTTATGACACTACTCATCTACTAGGGCGATTACAGAAATCAGGCTGCTGCAAGGACATAGGTTCAGTCTTTGACCCTTCTATCCAATACTTCCGCCTTGTATCTAGATGATCCTTCGATAGTCCACCGTATGTTGCATTGCCATCATAGCGTAATCGTGCCTCGAACTCGTCTACGTTCAAGCACGTTGCCATCAGACTATCGCCTCTGTTCCCTGATTCGGATTCATGTTCGTTTACTCTCCGAATCAGAACACGCCGTTGATGCCTCGTCATGACGTCGATTCGATTTTGGTTGCACCGTTCGAGAGGATGCATTGCGCCGATTGAGACAAGCAGGGATCGTAGATGAAGTTGACTTGGGGAATCCCGAAGGTGATGCCACATGTCGACGCAGCGTTGTACAGACACTGGCACCCTAGCAGGAGCCTGTCCGCACTTTTCGATCTCTAGGCTCAACTGAAGGTGGTATATGAATGCAACATGATGTCGGACGCAATCGAGATGATTGGATAGCTATAGAGCACGTCAGCGGCCTCAATAACATGTGATGCACAAGCTGCTTACTAGGGCATCTTCCCACGGCGCATCGATTGCGAGTAGTCGCAGACGTGGGCAAGTCTCTCCGATGACCTGTATGGTAGAGGGAGAAAGAATAATCCGCGTGCTTCTATCCCATCGTAACCCCATCTCGCGCTCATGAATACGCAAATATTCAAGTGATTTGCCCAGATGGCTAAACAGCGTCTCAGTGAGTGCTAGCTCGCTAGTTTGCACCACATCTGTCCCATTAATAATGCTCAGCACCTCGAGATGATTTTGTGATAGAAGGAAGTCCCAAATGCCGGAATGCAAGGGCGGCTTTGAGCACGAAGAATATGCGCTTTCGTATCGAGAATCGAGTTCCAAGGTCAAAGCACTGAGTTGCGTATGCCTCTTGGAGAGAAGGTCCAGAAAAGCAGGACATGTGAAATGAGCTTCTTCGATGTCTCTGCATTGTACGAAATGCTGAAATCGCATTACTGTGGGCTCATCGGCGTCGCACAAGCAGAAATTTGTTAATCGTAGTTTCCTTAAGCTTAAAGGGCAGTCAACATTTTCGGGCAACCACTGAAAGCCGCGGATCGTTTTGAACGCGGGGCTTGCCACACTGTTTGCGAACAATCTCCCCGCCGCGTGTATCTCAAGCGCAGAGAGTGGAGACTTAGACAGTAAGTCTCCCAGAGTGTGGAGCATCGTGGTCTCCGTGTCCGAGGACATGTCGAAGGCAGGCACTACGATACCTAGCCGAGTCAATCTGGACGCAACACCATGCAGTGCTATGAGACTCCCTGGCGTCTCGATGGACGGAAATGTTACTGGACCAAAGCGAGAATCTGCATAATCGTCGCGGAACTGTATCTGCACTCGACAGGTCGAGCAGTTCTCCACCGCGTCGAAAATGCACATTGGCATGCGGGGTTTCGCGGCCCATCTAAAGTGGCCGTCAGCGCAATACTTGAGCAGGATTCTGATGACAGACATGAGATTGCGAAGAGAACTTCTCTCTATGACGCGCGCGAGATGCTCGAGTTGGTTCCAGGTCGATTGGCTACGTGGCTCGAGCCATCCATACGGGCCTTTTACTCTTGGAAGGTCGTGGGGTGGAAAGAAACGGGCCGCTTGGATGTGGACCAAGCCGGACGAGAAAACGTCGGCAACAGTTATCGTGTGAATCCGCTTCTGGAATACTGCGTCGGATTCGATTCTGTCAAAGAGGAGTTTGTTGCGCGCTTCCGTTACTGGGCTGACGATTAGCTGGTCCAGATGGCCATCCAGGATTCGCTGGGCAATGCTGTGCCATCGTTTGCAGACCAAGGTCGCGTTCAGAAGAGATGGGCGATGCGATGTCCATACCTAGAAACACTCGTCAGAAGACGCACGACGGAGGGCAAGCGAGCGCACATCAAACAAGATGTAATAGAGGACATCTCCGTTCACAGAATTCATGGTGGTAGACTTATCAAGCCTAGTAGGACGGATGGAAGGACGGATGGCGAACTCCACCCGCAGCGGGGTTCCCAAGGCTGATGTGGCGTAGGGAACAGGCAACGTGGCTTAGTAGACAGTGACGTCATGGCGCTGTGCCACCACAGCGACCGTCGTCGTTTTGCACTAAATTATTCCCCATCCCGTATTTACGTATGCCACAAACATCTCTATAGATGCGCGCCCTTAATCTCGACTGTAAGTGCTCCCAACAACCGGCGTGCCTTGGGAATCTGCATCCTCCACCGCTGATCGCGCTATGGTACAAAGGTACAAGGCCAAGAGAACGCGAACGCTAAGACGGAGAGAAGAATCCTTACTTTGGATACATATGTGGGCCCCTACCAGGTCGGTTGTTCCGACTGAACCTTCTGCCCATCGCACCATCCGCGCCCATGGTGTTATATCTCAGCCACATTCCTGTCGCCAGTAAAGAGTAGCCTTGGGCGTTCTTGATCTTGTCCTCATCGCTGAGCGCCTTAATCTCGTCGAAAGCGTATGTCTCCGCTCTCCCAGAAGGGAGCGTGTGTGATATGCCCTTTCGGATGGCATGCATGAACTCGTGTACTAGCGTGCTCGAAGTGTAACCGCCGAAAGTATCATAATCTTCACCCCTCCATTTGCCATTCCAGTTGTCTCCAATGACCCTGGTGGCGCTGAGAGTTGCTGGTGCAGCGCCGTCACACAGGACGATGACGGAATGTGGTCCTGTAAGGTCGTCCGTGTCGTATCTGTAAGCAGTGGTGACAGGCGTACAGGGATTGCTGCCGGACGGTACTTCCCACCCAATTTCAGGAAATCGTTTGTCTACGATTTGATCGAAACCTTCCCGAGTGTTGGAGATGCGTGTGAGGTGCCCTTCACCGCAATGGATTGCGACGGTGTTATCATTTGGGACCAAATCGTCGTAATCCCCAGTGTACTGGCCAATCGCCCTAGGTACATCGTTCATTCGATCTTTCCAAGTCAGTCTATCTAGAGTTGGTAATGGCGTTTTAAGCATGATGCGCACCGACAAGATTCTGCTTCCAATGGGGCCCGAGCGCTTGCTTGGCCACGTCTCCAAGTTGGGGATTGTTCTCGCTTGCACGGTAGACTGCGTACTGGGCGATGTTGAGAGCTTCATCCACCGCATCTTTGATAGAATCCACGCCGTGTTGGGTGCAACTGCGCCAATCAATCATGTAGGCCCTCGTGAATGGCAAAGACGGAAAGAGAAAAAGCGAAGAAAGAGTGAAGGGGAAAGCAACATAATTGGAGAGTGACTTCATTGTGGCCAGTTGTAATGGGCTAGTTGCCTTTCATGGGTTTATCGAGATGAACCAGGACCGGCTATATTATACATGCTTCGAAGCAGTACACGTCTTCCTGCTACGATAAGGACACTTAGCAAAGACGATGTGTACGGTCAACACCAAGAGAATTAGAGACGAAGGAATGCATGCGATGTTTAGCGGTAGAGTCATAAGACCTCGAACTGTCCTCTCCACGGCTCAGTGGGCTTCCTCGCGTTTTAGGTCAAGACAGACACGTTGTGGAACGGAGGGATGTAATGCCCATCTTTTCATTATGTATCACATCGGCTAACGGCAAAAAGTTTTCTTAAACTTGTCCTGACGTTAGTGGACTGATGTGTGAAGGGGTTTGAATTTCAGCTTAGCCGTGTGGGGGCGCAAGGCGCGGCACAGGTTTCTTCCAACGTTCCTTTCATTAGCCATACATACGGACATGACACAGTATACACGATCGGTTGAATTTATAAGCATTTTCGCGTGAAACACGTCTCAGCTTCGCAATGCTGTCTGCTCAGCACTGTCGGGCGAAGGCGGCACAGGATGCGCAGGAGCCCACGCTGTCGACCGACCATTCGCGCTCGGCATACCTTATTTTCGCATACAACCGTGTCTTCTTCTCGTGATGGGACGTGACACATACAAACAAAATACAAAAGATCCCATATACCCAAGGGAGTTGCCAAACTTCCCACAGTTGTGGAGATCTTGACTTCACATTCAAAGCGACATCATGGGCAGTCACAAGTTTGCAGCCTGCCTCATATTCTATCATCTCACTCAAAGTGTCTGGACATCACCTCAAGAGACATTCGCCCCGACACCGACGGTTGAAGCGCAAGCAATCAAATTGCAAGAGCTCGGAATACAGAACCTTGACAATGTCGACTGGAAAAAGTTTTGGAAGCATGTCCCCGCCCGTCTACCGGATTTCGAGGTATTATGTGGCTTTGGGGAGGGTGATCCAAAGAAAGTACCAAGAACAGTCGCACAAGAAAACGTCAAAACCTTTTGCGGTGACAAGAAAGGAAAGGGGGTAACCATCGGTCACCCACTGGATGGGCTCTTCGATTTCGACGATAACAACACTCTCAATATCACCTTCCGTCAGAGCCCTGACTGTGGAGAGTTCAACGACCTAGTGTTAGATGAGGGTGATTGCGTTGCCAATCTCAATGGTCCTATCGATGAGTGCGACGAGAACAGCTCTGACATTCCGGGCGGCACGGCCAAAGATGGATGCTTTATATACATCCTACATCCGCAAAACAAACCAGCACCAACCCAAGAGCCTCGACCGTCACCGACACCGTCACCGACACCAGAGCCACCGCAAGGCGACCCGAAGAGCCTACAGATAATCTACGAAACTTTCATCAGTACGGGAGCAGAGGAATGGCAAGCTTGGACATTTTTTGAGGGCGAACAGGGCACGGCCGTAGATCCATGCGCTGAAAACCATATCAAACAGGATAAAACAGCACCGGGGGCAACAGGATACGATACCCCATTCATACAGGGCGAATGGAACTTGCGGTTTGCAGGATACGCCGAAGACTGTATCTTCCAGGGAATTGGTAGAAGAGGCGAAAATGGAGACGTTGGTTGGCTCCACTGCCCTGAAAGGCGTGCAATTATGTGTCTTGAAGACCCGAAGAGAGGTGGGGGTAAGGACGCTTGGAAGAACTGTGAAAAGGGGGAATGGAGTGACGACCGTATCCCAATGGCTTACTGTGATTGGTCTTAGGTGGCCTCACCGGTATAAAGCTTCTTGTACCAGTTTGGAAAGACGGACGAAGCTTTGCTTTTAAGAGCCCGCAGGGTTGGGTTCAGAGTCTCTTCGTATTTTGGCTTCTGGGTATAGGCGGGCTATTTCCGCAGTGTAACCGTTCCTATCCCCTTATCTTAGTTTGCTTCAATATACGCCTCGCAATTCCTCTTCGTGAGAGAGTGACTGGGTTGCCATCGAAGACGCCTCCGGGGCCAAAATCAGGCGTTCCACCAAGCGCTCCGAAGATGTCTCCAACATAGTTCGTCGCGTTGATGCCCTTCGCAAACGTCGCATCCCACGCTGTAAGAATTCCCTCAACTACCTTCACCCCCGCGAGATAGATGTTCTGAATAGCAGGCTCGAACGCGCCTTGGTTCGCCCAGAAGAGATTCGTCGTCGCAGGCTCACCGGGATACGGTCTGTCCATGTCGCTCGCAGTGCGCATAATGATGATGCGCGAGAAGTCGACAAGACCGGCGGTAGCGGCTCGCAGCATCGCTTCGAGAGTCGCGTTGTCTTCTTGTGCAGTGGTGCAATAGACACCGGTTCCGTTGGTTACCATCGTGGTGTAGTTGCCGAACGATTCTCCGAGAAGCTTGCCGCTGTAGTAGACATCGCTCGTGGCGACGTCGCACTCAACTACTGAAGGAGCTTCGGCGGCAGTGGCGTAGAGTCCATCTGATGTGTTGTACATTGCGCGATACGCCACGGCTTCCGCGCTGTCATTCAATGTCGCCGTCCGAGTGAAGCCAATAGCGAGCTTCCGGAGAGCATCATTGACTTCAAACACCTCGGTGCCATAGATGGACTGGGGGTACTCGTCCGGCCGCGTGCTGCCCTGTGGAATGTATCCGGTCGTAAAGTTGCTAGGAATCTCGCGCATGTCGAATTCATATTGCAAAGCAACTTGAACTGCGTAGCGAGCGAAAGTTACAGACGCGACTGTGGCGACTTCAGGGTTGATTCCAGCAATACCTCCGACGAAGAAGTAGGTGGAAGTCAGGTCAAATTGGGGAGAAGCAACGAGAGATGCTATCGTGACGGCGGCGTTGATTTCGGATTCTCCGGTGACGAGCTGGCATATGTCTCCATTGGCGGTACAGTGGGCGTCTGGAAACAGTGGAGAGAACCCGGGAACGGTGATGTTCTTTGCTAGGAGATCAAACTCGGGGATGCCCCACCATATCTCGGCTTCTGGGTCGAACATGCTGAGGTTGAAGACCTTCGGTTTGATCTTATAGACGGGGTAAGGATCCATCTTCTCCATATTGGACCCGACATTTCGTACAACCGGTGCTGTCCATACCACTGGAAGGAAACCGAGGGCAGCGAGCGCTGGAAGAACGAGAGAGAGCATGGTATCAGGACTCATGTCGGTGCAGGTAAGCTGGGATGGTCAAAGTAGTATAAATAGCTTGGGCTGTAAGGACGAGCGCAAGGAGGAGTCCATGATGGAGGCGTTAAAGTACTTGGCGTCCTGATGCAGCATCACTCGCATGGGTTGGAGTGCCGCGATCGACATCCCACGTGTACTGATAGAGGTGATACCAATTATAGCCAGCCTCGTTCAACATCCCGCAGTGGCGGGCGGTCCCGAATTTTCAATTCGTGTCGTTTCCAGGTCCATGGATGGCGAGAGGCACCGAGGACGTTTAGCGCAGCGCAGCTCATGCGGCGTTTATCACGGGGCGTGTAGTAGGGGATACGCAAGCTTTACGGCAAACCGGCGGTGGCTTTTCTTATCGCCCCGAACCTTTTGCGCGGTTTTCTTTTGAAGTGGTTCCGCGATTACTCGTTAGGCAAAGCGGCAACCTAGCGCCCAATATGCGACCTCGGGATCTCGGTGACGTTGTCGTTAGTTGCGTAGAGATAAGACATCCAGTTATATAGAGAACGTAAACGAAAACTAAGACGCACTTTTAGCGTATACGTGCTAAATAGTTAATTTACGCGTACTAAATATTCTTTGCTATTTTTAACTATACTTTATCGTCAAGAGCGGTAATACATAAGCCGCCTATAGCTACTATCTAGTTTACATTACTTAACTATTCTTTGAGTCGTATTCAACGATCTTCAGCTCTGGCGAACCCTGGAAATAGACCCTTGCGCCCATCGGCACGCGGTCATTACCAATTAGTAGTCTCTTTTCGGGGCCAACGAAGATCGAGATGACACCAAAACCATCTTTCCGTGTCCAGAATGGCATTGACACTAGTGAGTCGGTGGCATTTTCAGCCTGTGGTGCAAGCACCTTCAACGCGGATGGAGCTCGCCACAACTGCTCGTGGATGCGTGTCAGTAAAGATTCGCGTTACTCGACAATAACAAGCACCGCTGATCAAAATGGAAGCCGACATACTGTCCTGGTGAAATTGATGCCGCCACCACTTGCAGAGACGTTGATGCCTCCCTCGGTGAGGTCGTAGGTGGGACTGAACTGGGAAATCACGACGGTGATCTCCTCGTTATGCTGGTTCACAACCCATACACACTTGGGAATACCTTTGAGCGTTCGCATGATGCCTCCGAGCATACCCTTTGCCTCGACGTCAGCCACATTCTTTAACTCAGAGGAAAGCTCGTCCCATTCCTCCATGTCCTCGGGTGTCGGGAGCTGGGGCCCCGTGATCGATTTCTGTGTTATGGCATCAGCCTCTTCGGTTTTTTCTGCCATGCGCAACATGTACGGGACCTGTACGACGTCATATGGGTTGACTTCGTCCCGAGCCGCGTGGGGTCGACCGTCTCTTCCTCTAGCTATCAGATACTCTTCGGGCGAAGCCGCCTCTAACCAGCGCAAGTCAACCGGCTTCTTGGATAGCACAAAGACGAAGTGCTCTTGGACAAATGGAGCTTTCGGGACGGCCACTGGCCACTCGATGGGTATTCCTTTCATTGGGAGGCGACGCTGCGCGAGAGTCTCAGAGTCATGCCCCTGATACAGATGAACTCCAGTCTCCCACGCCCGGGAGACGAGTGTGACTTTGCCTGAGGCGTCGATCCGGAACGTGTTTATGAAGACCCCTAGGTCATCGTTAAGCTGGAATCGAATGTAGTATTGCTCCCCAGCGGCCAAACCAAGCTGTCCAGGTTTTTCGGCCGAGCTGTTATTTCTTAGCCCATGCCCGAACGCACACATGGTGAGTACAACTACTCCTAGGAACGTACTTAGCGCTGAATTCCAGTCTAGGATTCCCTTCATAATCCTGAACAGCACCTATCTCAATCTTTAGACCATGCTTGAATTTTTCATCGCCTGTGCCTCCCTCCAACGTCAGAATCGCTTGAGCTTCCGCGAACGTGTGTGCGATCGAGATGAGCTTCTCCACGTTCCAGGGATTGTTCGCTTGGCCTGATCCGAGTTGCGTCCCGCCAGCGAAGAGAGCGATCTCGCCACTGTTTTCGCCTTCCTTTAGCTCTACCGTTGCCTTCTCTCCTGCTTCACAACGACTGAAAAAGGGAGACTTGCTAAACAGCTCCTCGGCATGCTGGACGCTCCCCGACACGGACATGGGCCAGCGCCGTCGGCGAGAATATGGAAGTGCCAAGGCCTCTGTGAAGGGATAACTTTCCGTGGAGACATCTAGCGCAACTGCCTTGAAGCCGTTAGTTTTCCATATTGTGGCTCGGCGCCCCGTAGTCGGCGTAGTGTGGGCGTCGCGTCCCTCGGTTCTGAACGGCACTAGCGTGTACACGTCTCCTGCTTGAAGCCCGTGGACTTTCCCGCCGCTGATGGTTGTAAACTCTGGTCCAACCTCGGCGAGAAGAGCAGAGAACGGGCCCCTGTCTAGCGAAAAGGGAATTCTGGTGTCAGCGCCGGCGGATCGGGGCTTTTGGAAGTCGTCGTCATCGAAGGCGCGCTCCACTAGGGCCTTGGTGCCGAGCATGATGTTCCGCCAGGACATCTGACCGCTAGCATCCTTCATCATCTCGGCAAGCTTCTCGGTCAGGATGCCGACGTACTGCCCCCGAGTGTTCTGATACTGCCACGCGGGCTCTAGGTCCGCGGCCGCAGCAATGCGCACTACGTCCGGGTTAGTCCAGAACTCGTTCTCCAGCATCTTGTTCCCCTCACGAAGCCTCAGCCGGTGCTCCGCGAGGACGTCGTAGTCGAATGAAGACTGCTTCCGCGAGACCGCGCCGCGGGGACCACGGCCCAAGCGTGCCGAGTGACAGCAATCCAATATGTAGGTGACGTTGCGCGTCTTGCCTGTTGTTCGTAGCAGCCAGTTGGAGATCTCGTCGCCCATGATGCCGAGCCATTCATCGGTGGCGAGGTTGAAGTCAGTGGTGACCAGAAACTGAATATTTTTAGAATGCTCGGAAGACGCATCGGATCGCTTCGGTTGGGCAAGTCCACCATGGCCGGAGTAGTATATAACCACGGCGTCGTCCCAAGATGTACTCGATATGATGTCTTCCCAAGCTTGTAGGATCTTCTTGCGAGTAGCATCTGCGCCACAGAGTTTCTTGACGTAGTTCGCGTCATCTACATGGAAGCCATAGCTGCGGAGGACCTCAGCCATAGTCGCCACATCGTTTTCGGTTCCGCGTAGCTCGTCGTAAGAGCTACCGATCAGTAAAGCACGCCTAGCTATGGAGCTCTGTACAGTTTCCATTCTTCTCGAGACCGGTCATTTGAGGTACGCTTGCGATGATAGATGCAAAATTACGATGCGCCTTGCGGACGGGGTGGAGCTTTTACTGATGAATCCAAGCCTTGGTCGCTACTTCGAGCTCTGACATCTGATGCGGCACCCATTTCCCCGTCTGCACAAGGGCCGTCTCATTTTCTGCTACCGTGCTATGAGTGGAGGATACCAGTGCCGTTTTCCTCGGTACCATAGGATGCGTTCTCGAGGTGGGCTGAGTACGACGTGTCGCAGCCTTATTGGAAGATGGTGCATATTTACTGGACTCCTTAGTGGGCGAGGACATGAGGTCCGAAGTGGCTGCCTAATGAAAGCAGTGCCGGTGAGGCTGTGGCTGGCTCTACTCGGCCGTGGCCAGTAAAAGTGGCCACGTGTTTACTATGACGTGTCGCACCCTTGTTAGGAGATTACACACATTTACTCGTCTCTCTGGTATGGAATTCGAAGCTTCTGCCTAATGGAAACAGTGCTGGTGAAGCTGAAGCCCGCTCGACTCGACCATAGTCGGTAAAATAAGAATGTTTGGAAGAGCTATGGCTTTGTATGAATACTTGGGATACAACGTGCACTCGTCTGCATGATCGACTCCCAGAGAGGGATCGCAGCGTGACAGGGAAGGCGAGGCGGCCCGCAAATGTTACCGCCCCGTCCGATCACAAGCGGGGGCCGACCCACGCCTACCACATCCATGTAATAGGATGCCCAGGATGTGAATTATGGGTAGCTCACAGGCAGCTACAGTCTCATTGGCCTTATGTCGATGAACAGGGCAAAGGGAAGGCCGAAGCTGCACGCCGGATGTGGAAGAGAATGCATAAGTGCGGACGAGCTGAAATGAGGGGAGATAGGACATGGGCTGTATCACGGAAGATTGTGACCACTCTGCATATTAGACATGCCACATACATCAAATATTTGCATGCGGGATGTCAGAATCATGCACGCATTCAGCCGATTCGTTCACACCCCAGCAAGCATTTGGCGGGATGTTCTCATTTGGAGGATGGGGCAGTAAAAGCGAGTGGTAGCTTCCGCTGATTATGGTGGGTTATTTTCATCACCCTCAAACTCAAGTTGACCTCCTTCACCGGTGCTGCGGCACATGCACGCTGGTCTTGGCACCTACTACATAGCTGGCGAGGCGTCTAATCTTCGCCCCTTAAGCTCTCATATATCGGGCCGATCCATTTCTACTCCCTGCACGACTACAGGACAACTAGCCTCGAGAGGAAGCAGGGCTTTTGTTTATATCGATACTTTGTGGTCATTGATGACGGCTGACTGCTACGATAAGAAATATTTGAACCTGCAGAGCAGCTAAAATCCAACACTACCCACAAGCCTAGCCATGAGCCATGTCACGTCTTCCAGTCAAGCGCGACGTGATCCCGTCCGGCTTTGCGTTCGACAGTGAGAGCAGCTGGTTGAATGCGCAGTCAATACAACTCGCGAGACAGTTCGAGCAGTCTGGCAGCAGGATATATATCGACCAAGCAATCGCGATGGCCGAAAGGGCAGTGCGGGCTACGCCAACCAACAGCCCCGCCCACCCTAGCCGTTTGATCAATTTGGCAAACCGTTTTCGGATGCGATACCATGCTTTCGAGGATATGGCCGATCTCAACCGTGCTATTGACATAGCTCGCGAATCTGTTCAGACTACTGAACGTGGGGCTTCCAATCTTTCAAATCGACTCCTTATGCTTGGGATTTCTCTCAAGCTGCGATACCAGGAGACAAAATCGGCGCAAGACCTAGGAGACGCCATTGATATGCTCAATAAGGCACAAGAGGGCATCCTATGGCACGATCCAGCGGGAACAGAAACGCTGGAGACTCTCCAATATCTGCTCGTCGAGCGCTACACTCAGACAGAGAGAGCTGAAGACATCGATCGTAGCATCGAATTTGCAACCAAGCTTGTGGAGCTGACACCTCCGGGGGATTCACGGCTATTGAGTCGAATAGAGTCCCAAATAGATGCAATCGACGAGCGTTTCCATCGTACAGCGTCCTACGGCGACATCACCCTGGGAATTAAACTGGCCGAACGGGGAGTGCGGTTGGCCTCCCGGAACGCCGCCGACCGAGCGGCCTGGATGGGTCGCCAATCGATGTGGCTGGGCAGAAAAGCCAAGGAGACTGGGGAAATGGAGGACATTGAGCACGCAATTAAAATCGCTGAGGCGGCAGTCGACGCTGCAGGTCCCGACAATGATTACTACGGGAGTAACTTGAGCCACCTGGCTATCCTCCTGACCATGCGTGCCGAGAAGACGGAGATGGAAGATGATATCTCCAGGGCAGTCGAGACCGCTGAGCTGGCTCTCGAAGCCGCGCCCGTCGGAAGCCACCTTCGGCCTAGCAGACTAAACAGTCTTGCCAATTGCCTAGGCACCAGATTCAAGCAGACCGACAAACTCCAGGATCTCAATCGAGCTATAGAGGCCGTTGCGCAAGCTGTGAAAACCATGCCTTCCAACTATACGGGCAAAGCCACCATCTACGGCACTTTGGGAGTGTGGTACGGCAACCGAGCTGAACGGACATCATCCGTGAGCGACCTCGATCGTTCCATCGAGGCGCTTGGACAATCAGTCCAGTTAACGGATGCTAGCGATATAGGCCAAGCTGCTAGCTGGCAAAACCTTGGGAAGTGGCTGAATAGACGATTTCAGCTAACTGGGAATTTGGCCGATATCGATCGCTCTATTCAATGTAGCGAAAAGGCATTAGAGCTCATGCCTTCAGACCACAACAGTAGGGGAATTTTATTGAATACCCTCGGGTCAGCTTTCGGCCAGCGTCATCAGTGGACTGGACGTGTCAGCGATCTGGACGCTGCCATCGAGGCCATACAGGAGGCTGTGGACGCCATACCACCGTCTGAGCCAAACCGATCAAGGTCACTAATGAACCTTGGGATCGAGTTGGAGAGGCGCTTTGTGCAGTTTGGGGCCATGGTGGATATATATCGCGCTATCACGGCGATGGAAGCAAGCCTAGACAGTCTGCGTACCCGCCAACTCGATCGTGCCATAATAATGTCGGGGCTCTCAACTACTCTGCTCCGGAAGTTCGAGCGCACAAAGGACCTTGCCGACATCAACCGCGCTATAGCTGTTGCTGAAGAAGCCAGCAAACTCTGTAAGGAAGATCATACCGCTTTCCCTGGTATTATGCTCCATTGGGCAAACGCACTCGGCAGCCGATTCAAGCACAGTGGTCACCTGGACGATGCGGATGAGGCTATCGACATTCTAGAGAGGTTAATAAATTATCCAACAGGGGATTCACGCAGTCGCGCCACCCGCCTTAGCGCCCTAGGAGTCATGTATAGCAGGCGATATGCTAAGACGGCACGCCTCAAGGATCTCGACAATGCCATTAAAATGGGCCAGTATGCCGTGCAAGCTCTGCCTCACGATCATCCTGATCGATGTGGCATGCTGAACAACGTAGCTGGTGATCTCGAAACAAGACACGGACGGACTAATTCAAAGCAAGACCTCGATGAAGCTCTCCGCTATTTTACGGAAGGCTTCTATAACCAGGCCGCCCCGTCATTCCTCCGTGTTTACTTATCGGCTCGAGCCGCTATCATTCTCTCCAGGTACTGCAATTGGAAGGACTCCAGTGCGCTTTGGCTTGAAGCGGTGATGCTCTTGCAACGTTCCACTCCCCGGTTTCTTGAGAACAGTGATAGGCAGTTTATGCTTTCTGAATTTCCTGCCCTGGCTGCCCAGGCTGCGTCCATCGCTCTGAATGCCGGAAAGAGTGCTTATGAGGCCATTAAGGTCCTAGAATTGGGTCGTGGAGTCCTTGCTGGCCTACTTTTGGACATGCGTAGCGACCTCTCTATACTCCGCGAGAAGCATGCGGGTCTGGCCGAGAGATTCGATGCGCTCCGAGACGTCTTAGACTCTTCCTCGATGAACGACTCACGGACGTCTATGGACAGCGACCCTACTGTCTCTCAAGGAGCACAGAGCAAACTGCGGCGAGAGGCCGAAGATAGGCTAAATCACGTCATCGCCGAAATCCGCACTAAGGAAGGATTTAGCACGTTCCTCCTCCCGCCGACGGCCGAGCAGCTAATGGCTGAGGCGGAGCCGGGTCCTATTGTGATTGTAAACACAAGCTATTACCGCTGCGACGCCCTCATCATCGAGCGACATCGCATCACTACCTTGCCACTGCCTGACTTAAGGATGGAGGATGCCGAAGAGAAGGCTCAGCGGATAAGGGAGGCCGACCCGACGCTAGAGTCTTTCTCGAGCACCAACTCCGTACTAGAGTGGTTATGGGTAGTTGCCGCGCGGCCGATTCTCGCGGAGCTTGGTTATCACGGACCGCCGGCGGATGATGTCTGGCCTCGCATATGGTGGATACCTACTGGCGCTCTCACACACCTTCCCATTCATGCTGCTGGAAAACATACACATGATTCCACGGAAACGGTCCTCGACCGTGTTGTGTCTTCGTACAGCTTGTCCGTCAAAGTACTCATGCACAGCCGCCAGCAAAGTCAACGGGGCGAGACCGCTGTAACTACTGCTAACAAGGCGGTGTTGGTCTCGATGCGACGGACACCTGGACTCGGCACGAATAAGGACCTCCCCTTCGCCGCCCAGGAAGTTGCTATGCTCGAGGGATTCTGTCCGGAGCTCCAGCTCAAAGCAATCCGGCCCATGCAGTGCAGGCAAGACGTCCTGCGGCTCCTCCCGTCCTGCAAGGTCTTCCATTTCGCTGGCCATGGCCACACGAACCACACCGAGCCCTCGCTCAGCAGCCTGCTCCTGCTGGACTGGCAGACGCAGCCGCTGACGGTGGCGGACCTCAGGGATCTGCAGCTGCAGGCGACAGCTCCATTCCTCGCCTATCTGTCGGCCTGCTCGACTGGTGTCAACGAGGCTGAAGCGCTCGCGGACGAGGCAGTCCATCTGATTGGCGCCTGCCAGCTGTCTGGATTCCAACATGTCGTGGGCACGCTCTGGGCCGTCGACGATGAGCACTCCACCGATGCGGCACGTCAGGTGTATGATGCGATACGGGATGGCGGCTGGAACGGCGCCGCGGTGGCGCGGGGTGTTCACGCGGCGGCGCGGCTGCTTCGAAGACAGTCGGGTGGAAGACACCTGGGAACTGGCTATGCGATACGCGAAGAGGGTAATCCTGCGATCTGGGCGCCTTATATCCACGTTGGCTTAGGGTTAGGGTTCCGTTTATCTGCAAAGTGAACCACTGTACCAGGAGTGGTTCTACGCAGCGAAGTATAAGAGCTACGCAACGGAGTTGCTTACTCATGAAATAAGTCACCCCAGAGGGGTCATGTGCCAGTAGCGGTGCGGGGCACGGGCCTAAGAGAGCCTAGTACTCTCTTCCTTAAGAATGTAACGTTATAGCAATAACGCGACTAGAGAGAGAAATTACATACTAGAATAAACTAGCTATGCTAGGTAGTAGTTAGTTATAATTACATTATAATTAGTTGTAGTAGAGTATAATAGACTATTAGATTTAGGCTATAGAAGTAGTTAGTACGCAGAGGGCGTAGAAGTTAGATAGTAGAGTAGTAGAGAGTAGTACTTAGCAGATTACCTATATAGGCAAGTAGAAGAAGAGGCGTAGATAGTAGTAGGTAGTTCTTCTATAGGTAGTAGAGAGAATTAGCTATATAGAACAGAATAAACTAGAGAGAGTAGGCTACTAGTATAGTTAGTATATAGAGTAAGTAGGTTACGTAGGTAGAGCTAGAGTAGATAGAGTAGTAGAAAGGTTTATAGAAGAGGCACGTTCTCTTCTTTAGTCTTTATACTATCTTTACTATTTATTGTAGGCTTTATATACATTATAGAGTAAGGTTTATAAGAGTAGGTATTAGATAGAGTAGGCGTAGACGTAGCGTAGTAGAGTATATTAGTAATTACGTAGTAATAGAGTATATAGAATATAATAGACTAGAGAGTTTAGGCACGTATAGTAGTAGAGTAGTAGTAGGTATAGAAAAGTAAATTATATAGGTATAAGTAGTAGTTACGTAGAGTAGGTAGGTAGAAGAGTAGCTCTCTTCTCTTCTATCTTTGTTTTTACTAGAGGTAATAGAGCTGTAGGTAGTAGTATAGTTCTAAGAAGAAATTATACTCTCTTACTTAGAAAGAGAAGATTATAGTAATAACGTAAAGAGAATAAAAGGTTACGTACTTACTAGAGCTAGAAGTATTAGAAGAGGTAGGCCTTATAGTAGTTTCTACTTACTTATTACGTAGTATTACGTTGTATTACGCTAGATTATATTAGACGCGTAGAGTAGCGCTAGTAGAGCTAAGAGTATTAGTAACGTATATAATATCTATAACGCTAAGTAAGAGTATATAGGTAGTACTTAGTTTATATATTAAAGAGGTATATATAGAAGAGAGTAAGAGCGTATATAAAGAGATAGAGATAGTAGTATAGAGTAATAGAGATAGGTTATATTAGAAAAGTAAGTAGTATAAAGAGTAGTATAGCTAGTAAGAAGTTTTATTATATTAGAAAAATATAGAGTAGAGATAGTTTTATTATATTAGAAAAATAGAAAGAGTTTTATTAAAAAAGAGAGTTATAAGTAAGAGCTAGGTTTAGTTATAAAAGAGAGTTATAGGCAAAAATATATAAAAAAAAAGAGTTATAGATAAGAGAGATATAGAAGTAAAGATATAAAAAGTATAGAGAGAATATAAGAGTATATTAGAAAAATATATAGAGTAGAGAGAGAAATATATAAGAAGTATAGAGAGTAGTTATCTAGAGTATATATATATGTAAGGTATAGGTAGGTATAGTAGTATATAAAAAAAGTACTAGGCGTTAGTATTCTTTATAGATTATCTAGACGTAAGTATAATATAATTCTATTTATCTATAAAGTAAACTACTATACTAGAATAAAGAGAACGTAGAGAAGTATAGAATATACGTAATAGAGCTACTAGTTATAGAATAACGCGTTACAAAGTAATTACGCGCTAAAGGTAGTATAGATCTAGCTATACTTAGTTCTAGAAGAGACTAGTAGATTCTATAGATAAGTAGGTAATATTATAGAATAATAGAAGAGAAATAATAAGTTACCTGCTAGAATATACTAGCTTGTCTAGTTAGTACTATAGTTATAATATAATTCTAATTAGTTATATAGAGGCATAATAGACTAGAAAGTATAGGCTTATAGTAGTAGTAGGTATAGAAAGATAAGTTATATAGGTATAGATAGTACTTATAGAGTAGAGAAGGTATATATAAAAGAGCGTTTCTTCTTCTACTTTATCTTTATTTCTCTAGTCGCGTTATATTAAGTATATAAGGTTAGTTTATTATAGAGTAAGTATAGAATAGAGTTAGAGTAAAAGGTACGTAGAAATATATAGGTAGTATTTAGTAGGTATACGTAGAGGTAGAGAGTAGTATAATAGATAAAAGAGAGAGTTATAGAACGTAGTAGATATTAAAAAGAGTTATAGTATAGGTATAGGCGCTAGTAGTAGATAGAATAGTAGTTATAGAGCGTAGAGCGTAGGCGTAGAGGTAGCTATATTAGGTAGAAGTAAGTTTTATACTAGTATACTATAGTACGTAGAAGTAGCGCGTATAGGCGGCGCTAAAAGAGTTAGAGGTAATAGGTAGGTTAGTTAGATTTTTATAGGTAGTAATAGTAGTAAAGTAGTTATAGAAGTATAGGTTAGTAGTATACGCCGCGTTAGCATAGAGCTACGTATACAAGTAGGTAAAGCTAGACGCGTAGAGTTTAAGCGTAGCTTTATAGTATAGTTATAAGGTAGTAAAGTAGACGTAGAAGTAGAAATAGCTAGAAGTACCTCTAGTATATAAGTAGAACGTTTAGCTAAGTAGAGCGTTATAGTTAGTAGTAGTATTAAGTATAGTTATACTATAGTATTACGTAGTTATATAGACTTATAGTAGAAGAGTATACGTATTATAGCTAGAGGTAGGCAAGATTACGCTTTCTAAAAGAGAATAGTAGACTCTCTTTCTTTATCTTCTTAGAGTGTAGTAATAGAGTTACTATAGTTAGAGGTATAGTAGATAGTAGTAGAGTATATAGAAAGAGTAATAGAGCTATATATAGTATAGAGTAGAGGTACGTATTATATACTATAAGAGGCACGTAGCTTAGTAAGCGTAGGTAGAAAGTATATTAGAAAAGAGCGCTAGATTTAGTTATAAAAGAGAGTTATTAGTAAGAGAGCTCTAGTTTTAGCTATAAAGTAGAGTTATAGGTAAATATAGAGAGAGGTTATATTAGAAAAATAGAAAGAGTTTTATTAGAAAAGAGAGTTATAGGTAAGCGCTAGCTTTAGTTATAAAAGAAAGTTATTAGTAAAATAAAATATAAAGAAGTTATAAACAAAAGTTATTAGTAAAATAGAATATAAAGAGGTTATATTAGAAAAATACGTAGAGAAAGAGAAAGAGAGAGAGATATATAAGAGGTATAGTAGTATAATAGTTTTATACTAGTAACTAGCTTTATTTATAGATAACTTAGCGTAAGTATAATATAATTTTATTTATCTATAAAGTAGACTACTATACTAGATAGAGAGAAATATAGTATAGTATAAAAGCTACGTAGTAAAGCTACTAGTTATAAAGTAACGTTACTATAAAATAGTCTAGAACGTGTTTACTAGATAGTAGTACGTAAGTACTTCTTAAAAGAGACTAGTACTCTCTTTCTTAAGTAGGTAATATTATAGAATAATATAAGAGAAATAAGAAGTTATATACTATAATAAACTAGCTATACTAGGTAATAGTATATTATAATTTTATTATAATTAAATAGGTAGAGGCCTATAGACTAGAGAGTATAGATACTAGTAGTATAGTAGTTAGCGCGTAGAGAAGGTATATATAGAAAAGGTAGAGCTTTTCTTTTTCTAGCTCTACGTTATTACTAGCGTTATATTATTAGTATATATAGAAAGTATATTACTATAGAGTAGAGTATAATAGTAGAGTTATATATTTATAGCGTAAGAGCTAGAGTAGTAAAAGTATAAATATACTATATAGAGTAGTAGACGTAGTATACTAGAAGTAATTTACGTAGTAGTATTAGGTAGTATAGAAGTATTAGTATCTACTATACTAGTTAGTATACAACGTATTATTTATAGAGCTATAGAGTAGTAAGTAGATAGCGTAGATATTAGAGAGTAAGGTATACTAGTAAGTATAGAGTAGAGGTAGTAGAGGTAGATAGAAGATAAGAGTAATAGAGGTATAAGTAGGCTATATAGAGTAGTAGTATAAAGTTACCTAAAGGTGTATAGTAAGTAGGTTAGTAAGTAGAAGTAGAAGCACGTTAGATAGCTAGAGTAGTAGTTTATAAGGCTAGTAGAGAAATAAGCGTAGAGTAACGTAAGGTAAAAGTACTTTTTATAGTTATAGTAGTAGTTTATACTAGGCGACAGCTTTAGTAGAAATATAAAGGTAGCTTAGAGCTTAGTTAGATAGTAGAGGTAGAGTAGGCAGAGTAGTATTTGCGTAGTAGGTATAGAGAGTAGTAGAGTATCTTAGGTAGAGTAGGCGTAGAGGCGTAGAATAGAGAGTAGTAGAGTAATACTAGTAGAGAGTAGTACTATAAGTAGAGCGCTTAAGTTAGAAGGTTAGCGTAGAAGTATAAGGTAGCTTTTCTAGAGTAGAGAGGTATATAGAGTATAGCGTAGCAGAAGCGTATAAGTTATATTAGAGAAATATATAGTATAGAGTAGAAGTAAAAGTAGTATTATTTTAGATATTATAGTAGCGTAGGTAGAGCGTAGAGATATAGTAGAGTTATAGAGAATAGAGATAAGAAGAAGAGTTATATTCTTCTAGAAGAAGAGGTATAAAGAGAGAATAGAGCGTAGTAGTAGTAGTAGTAGAGTAGAGTAAAAAAGGCGTAGGTAAGAGAGGTAGTTTTATTATATTAGAAGAGCGTGTAGCTTTATACGTAGAGAGAGAGAGTATATTAGAAAAAAGTAATAGCTTTTATTAGAAAAGAGAGTTATAGGTAGAGAGAGATAGAGAGAGATAGATATATAGAAAGTGTAGAGAAGAGAGATATATAAGAAGTATAGAGAAGAGAGAATATAAATACATAAGAGTTTAAGATATATAAAGTATAGTAATATAAAGGTATTATACTAGATAGTAGCGTAGTTTATAGATAGCTAGGCGTAAGTATAATATAATTCTATTTATCTATAAAGTAGACTACTATACTAGATAGAAGAGAATATAGCGTAGTATAAAAGCTATATAGTAGAGCTACTAGTTATAGAGTAACGTACTCTAGAAAGGTTATATACTAGTAGTAGTATAAGGTATAGACCTAAGAAAGACTAGTACTCTCTTTCTTAAGAATATAATATTATAGAATAACGTAAGTAGAGTAAGAAGTTATATACTAAGGTAAACTAGCTATACTAGGTAATTATTTATATTTATTACACTATAATTAGATAGAGAGAATCTATAGACTAGAAAGAGTAGACCTATAGAGGTAGAGTAGATACGTAGTAACGTAGAGTATAAATAGTATGTTATTAGAATAGAGAGGTAGATAGAAGAGCTTATATTCTTCTCTTTTGTTTATATCTTCTTACTTTATTTATAGTTATAAGGTAGCGTAGTAGTATAGAATAGAGAGGTTAGCTATAAAGCTAAAGCTAATAGTAGTAGAGTAGGTAGAGAGTATAATAGAGCTATATATATTATAATAGGTATTATAGTTATAGTATAAGTACGTAGAAAAGAGGTTATTAAAGTAGGTATAGTAGTAGCTAGTAGACGAGTATTTAGTAGCGTTCTTATAGGTAGAGCTAGAGTTTATAAAGCGTTATATAGAGAGTAAGTCTATATATAGTTAGTATTATTAAGTAGAATATACTAATAGAAAGTAGTACTAGTATAGAAGTACGTGTTAGTAATAGTAGAGGTATAGAGTAGTAGATATCTATAGTAGTAGCTAACATAGAAGAGTAGGTAGCTACTATCTTAGTATAGTAGTATAGAGTATAGAGAGTATATAGAGAAGATAGAGAGAGTAGAAAGTGTAGAAGTAAAGCGTTAGTTATATATAGTAGTAAAGATAGTAAGCGTATAGAGAAAGGTAGTAGCTACTAAGATAGAAATTAAGTTACTAATAGAGACGTTACTTATAGTAGTAGTAGAGTAGATAGTATAGTAGTTATAGTAGAATAGGTTATAGAGTATAGTTTACGTAAATACGTAGCTAGGTATAGTAGTAGATTTTCTTAGTATATTAGTATTAGAAAGGTTTTAGTATAGGTAAAGTAAATAGTATAAATAAGAGTATTTATATTATAAGTATAGTAGCCTATAGAGTAGTATAGAGGTAGCGTTTAAGTATACACTATACTTTTATAGAGTATACCTATATAGTAGAGAATATTAGTAGATAGATATAATAGATATAGCTAGTATAGTAAGAGTAGATACGTAAGAAGCGTAGAACTAGTTATAGTACTAGAGCGTAGAATAAGTAGATTAGTATATAGAGTAGAATTATAAGGTAGTATTAGAGGTATATTAGGTAGTAGGCTTATATATAGGTTGCGGGTTAAGCTAAGTAGAAGTTATAGTATAGTTAGTTTAGAAGAGATAGTAGATATTATTATAGTTAGTATAAGAGGTAGAAGAGTTAGGTTTAGTTATAGAGTAGAGTTGTTAGTAAGATAGAATATAGAGAGGTTATATTAGAAAGATATAAAGAAAGAGAGTAGTATATTTATATAGAAAGTATAGAGAAAAAATATAAATATACTTAAGTATAGAGATAGAGTTATAGTAGTATATAAAAAGTATACTAAGTATTAGCATTCTTTATAGATAACTTAGTATAAGTATAATATAATTTTGTTTATCTATAAAGTAGACTACTATACTAGATAGAGAGAAACGTAGAGAAGTATAGAATATACGTAGTAGAGCTACTAGTTATAAAGTAACGTTATTATAAAGTAATTATCTAATAGATCTACTAGTAGTAGTATAGGTTTAGCTACGTACTTTTTTAAGAAAGAATAGTAGATTCTATAGATAAGAATATAACGTTATAGAGTAATATAAGTAGAGTAAGAAGTTATATACTAGAATAGACTAGCTTTACTAGTAGATAGTTAGTTATAATTCTATTATAATTAAATTAATAGAGGTTAATAGACTAGAGAGTATAGGTATACTATAGAGATAGTAGTCTATATATAGAGATAAGTTACGTAAGTATAAGTAGTAGTTATATAGAGTAGATAGGTAGAAAAGCTACTCTCTTCTTCTTTATCTATAGTTTCTTACTATTATATAGTATATAGGTAAATAGAGTATTATAATAGAGTAGACGTAAAGGCGTAGTAGTAGAAGTATTTTATAAAGCTTATAGTAATAGCGTAGAGGTATATATAGGTAGAGTAGAAGTAGACGCTAGTATAGTAGCTAGTAGAGTAGCTAGTAGAGAAGCCTCTAGTAGTGTTTATAAAGATAGAGGTAAAGTAGAAGTTTATATAGTAGTATATAGAGAGTAAGTACCTAGTAGGTTTAGGTATAGACTAAAGGTATTATATAGTACTACTAATAAAAGTATAGTATTACTATAGCTATAGATATTAGTAACATATAAGGTATTAGAGAAGTATAAAGTATAGTAGTAGCTAATATAGAAGAGTAGGTAGCTACTATCTTAGTATAGAGACGTATAGTATTTAGAGTACGCGTAGAGTAGAGTAGAGAGACTACTTATAGTAGTATAGTAGAGGTATATAGTACTAAAGATATAGAGGTATAGATACTCTCTAGAGTAGATTTACTATAGCATGTATATTATAGTACTAGAAGTATATATATAGAATATACTATATAGTACGTTATTACTAGTATTATATAGATGTAAAGTATAGTATAATAGGTCTAAGTAGTATATAGAGTTTAGTATAGTATATAGCGTATATAGCGTACTAGAGTATAAAAAGTTCTAGTTAAGAGTAAAGTATAGGTATAAGAATTACGTAGTATATATAGTATATAGGCGTAGTAGAAGATATTAGAATAAGCGTAGCTAGCTTAAGTACTAGTAGTTCTATAGCGTAGTTCTATTTATAGAAGAGTATAGGTAGTTTATAGAGGTAATAGACGTAGTAGAAATAGTTAATATAGTAGAGTAGTAGCTATATATATTAGAGTTATTTATATTAAGTTAATATAAATACTTTCTAGCCTATATAGAGTAAAACTAGAGAGTTAATATAAATTATAGTAGTAGGTTAATATAAATACTTTTTATCTATATAGAAATATTAATATTAAGTTAATATAAATTATAGTAAAAACTAAGTTAATATAAATACTTTAAAAATTAAGTTAATATAGATTATAG
>NW_022987222.1:0-18275 GCF_010094035.1 Trematosphaeria pertusa | reverse complement strand
GCTTAATTCTTTTATTTATAGTTACGTCTCTACTACTATTATAAATAGCGCTTAATTCTTTTATTTATAGTCGCGTTAGGTAGATATTCTAGTAGCATCTAAGGTTTTTAGTTTATAGTAGTAGAGAGAGAAGTAGCTATATATATTAGAGTTATTTATATTAAGTTAATATAAATACTTTCTAGCCCGTGTAGAGTAAAACTAGAGAGTTAATATAAATTGTAGTAGTAGGTTAATATAAATACTTTTTATCTATACAGGAATATTAACATTAAGTTAATATAAATTATAGCGAAAACTAAGTTAATATAAATACTTTAAAAATTAAGTTAATATAGATTATAGCGAAAATAACGTTAGTATAGGTTATAGTAGTAGGTTAACATAAGTAGGTTAATATAAATATATACGCAAAAATATAGAGTTAATATAAATTATAGTAATAGATTAATATAAATACTTTTTAGTCTGTGCCTAAAAACTAGAGGTTAATATAGATTATAGTAGTAGGTTAATATAAATACTTTTTAGCCTATACGTAAACATTAATATTAAGCTAATATAGATTAAACATTAAGTTAATATAAATTATAGCAGCAGGTTAATATAAATTATAGCTAAAACATAAGTTAATATAGATTGTAGCTAAAACACAAGTTAATAGTTTAAATATTGTCTTACTTAGTTTACGTTTAAACCCCTAATAAGAGTTAAATATAGGCGTAGGTTTAGAGAAGGTTTAGCCGCTTACCTTAAGTTATAGCTAGCTAAACTATTAAGCTATTCTTTAAGTATATATACTCTATGTCTATCTACTCTTAGACTCTTCTATAGCGGTAGCGCGCACACCTGCTGCGAGCAGAGCAAGACACAGACATTCCCTTATTAAGAGTAGCTTTTTAGTACTATTTAAGTATAATAACTTATTTTAGAGCTATAAGTTAGTGCTAGACTATAGGTGTATAAGAGAAAGAGTTAATAGAGGTGCGCTAGCTTAAAGAAGTGTAGAGAGTAACAACGTTAGGTAATTAGAGGTAGATATGTATAAGAATAGGTTACGTTTCTACTACTATTGTAAATAGCGCTTAATCCTTTTATTTATAGTTGCGTTTCTACTACTATTATAAATAGCGCTTAATCCTTTTATTCGCAGTCGCGTTTCTACTACTATCGTAAATAGTGCTTAATCCTTTTATTTATAGTTACGTCTCTACTACTATCGCAAATAGCGCTTAATTCTTTTATTTATAGTTATGTTAGGCAGATATTCTAGTAGCATCTAAGGTTTTTAGTTTGCGGTAGTAGGGAGAGAAGCGGCTATAAAATTTTAGCTAGCTTGCTTTTTGTCTTCGCATGTAGAGAGAAGAGAAGAGAGAGAAGTAGTCTAGGTACTACCTTAACTTCTCTTATCTCCCGTAGCTAAAGTTTCTACGTAAGTATAGTTCCCTTCTAATTTAGCTTAGTGTCTACTCGCTACCTTAATAGTGTAGTAGGTAGAGTTTTATACGTTTTAGTAGTAGTTATAGAATAATAGCGTGCGTAAGAGTCTTTAAGAAGGCGCTATATACTAGACTAGGTAGCTTTAGCATGTTAGTAAATTCTAGCGAATTTTGTAGTAATAGCTATAGACACTTATAAGGTATAGATAGATTGCCTAGAATTACTATAGTTTAACTCTCTAGCAGGACTTAAACATGCATAGAAGTGTAGTTAGGTTTTAGTATTAGACTATAAGAAGAGGGGTTTAGAGTTATAGCGTATTTAGGTTACAAGCCTAAACCTCTATCTTATAGCTAACTAGAGTAGATAGAATTTATAGGTAACTCTATGCTTATAGACGCTACTCTGCTTCTTTTCCTACCTAGCTATACTAGTTAATCTAGGCTAGTTTTTATGTAGATAAGTAGCTATTAAACTAAATCTAACTTACTTTTTATCTCTAGGTCTACTATTCCTTTATGTGTTTGCGGTCTACTTCCTTTAGAGTTAGGCTAATTAAATAGTTAGTAAAGAAGTAGATAGTACTTTACTTTAGACATAATAGCTTCTCGCCTAGACTTCTCTTAGACTAGGTAATAATTGTAGAATTAGTGTTTTACTCTCTATATATAGGGCGTAGCTTTACGTTTTAGTAGAATAATATTATAGAGAGTAAGGTAATAGAGAAGATTATTATAAGTAGAGAGAATAGATAGCTATAAGTTTTGTTAGCTTACTTTTAATGTTGTAGCCTAGTGTAACGCCGTAGAAGAAAGACTAGAGTATAAGGCTATGTAATAATTTCTTTATAGAGCTATACTTGTCTATTCTATTCTTAGCCTTTTACTTATTTTTTTTTTTAGAGTAGTCTACAAAAGCTATAAAGTAGGTCTGCTTATCTTACACCTATATAATATAGTCCTATTAATTTTATTTTTAGGTACTAGAGAATATAGACACTGCTTTCTATATTCTAGTATTTTCTCTAATTTTAGTAGTAGAATTGTAAAGAGTAGTGTTAACAAGAGTAGGTTACTAGTTAGTATAAATTATAGCGGCAGGTTAATATAGATACTTTTTAGCCTATACGTAAAAAATATAGAGTTAATATAGATTATAGTAGTAGTTAATATAAATACTTTTAGCCTGTGCGTAAAAAACATAGAGTTAATATAGATTATAGTAGTAGTTAATATAAATACTTTTTAGCCTATACGCAAACATTAATATTAAGCTAACATAGATTAAATATTAAGGCGATATAGATTATAGTAGTAGGTTAATAATACTATAAATAAGTATATTTAAGTTCTCTATAGAGCTAATATATGTTCGCATGTATAGAATGTATAGAGAGACTTTTAGAGTAGAGAGGTTAGAGATTAGACTAGCGTGTTAAACTTGTTCTAAGCCTAAACTCTCTTCCTCTCTCTATCTTACTTATAATAATGTATAATATAGAAGCTAAATTATCTTTTACTTATATAAGATAGATAGATAATAGCTATAAGTTACTTAATACTAGTATAACCTCTTTAAATATGCATTAAATATTATCTATACTCTACTTCTATTCTCTACTATATATAAGCTCTAATTAGAGCTACTTATGTAGTAGATTCTACAACTAAAGTAGTTATAAAAAGATACTCTTAGCCTCTTTATATATGCCTATAAGGTCTAGATTTATCTACTTAAGTATACTACACTATATAGTTAACATCTCTATACTACTTTTCTCTATAAAACTATAAGAGAAATTAGTTATAGGTACTATAAGGAATATCCTGTTATTAAACTGCTATTAAAGTATATTCTAACGCTTACCTTTTTTAATTATCCTATTTAACTACTTCTAATACTCCTCTTAAGCTTACGCATCTCTTCTACCTTAGTAAGTTACTAGATCTCTAGCAAGTTTATCTTGTGTAACTAACGCATATTCTCTACTAATAATACCTAACCTAACTCTACGTTACTATAGACACTCTTTAATACTCTTTACACGCTAGGATACTATAGCTAAGAGCTAGCAATACTTATACTTGTCTGCTACTATTTGTCCTTAATAGTTTAGCGTAGCAAAGAATATGTTTATAAAGTTCTACTTATTATCTAGTAATGTAGTAGTAGGCTAATAAGTCTTCTCTTAGTTGTCTACCTCTTCTTAGTTATCTATATTCTCTTCGCTACTGTTATAGATAGTCGCCTATAACTCTTTATCTTAACTCTATAGCAAACGTGCGGGTAGTTGTGTAGACTTCTTAAACACCTCTACTATATTCTCTTCTCTTAACCTCTATATTCTTATTATTATACTAAGATTCTTAAATGCTTCTTAGCTAGCTACTTGTGCAGCCCGCCTTGCTAGCTCTACTGTCTTTCTAATACCTAGCTCTTCTAGACTCTTTAAATAATTTATATATAGCTCTCTTTCTAGCATAACATTATAGTTCTACTACTCTAACTTATTATCTATATTCTTCTACGCATTAGCTAGTTTTAGTAGTTTCTTTTTCTTAGCTCTTTGCTATAAACCTTATAATAGACTACCTCTATCTTTACTTATTAGCTAGGGTAAGCGCTAGCGTTTTTACTTTGTCTTTTACGTTACGTTTTACGTTGTCTCGCCTTTCTTATTAGTATTATTATTTAAGCTACTACTAATACTAAAATCTTCGTAGATTTTCTTTACTATTTGTAGAAGAACCTAGCGGGTTATATTTTCGCATAGCTAGAGAAGAGCCTTAGCTAGACTATAGGTAACAAAACATGTTATTAGAATAAGGCTTTTACTATCTAAAACCTATGCTACGCCGTTCTCTTTAAGAAGGTTATAGGCTTGTAGAGAAATAGAATAGTAGCTAGTTAAAGAAACGACTAGTGTAGTATGTTTATATAGAAAGTCTAGTCGTATTTTTTTTATTATTATAATAGAGGTAGAAGATAGATAGGAACAAGCTATTTACTACACTAGAAAGAAAAAGCAAATAAGCGAGGTAAAAGCTAGAGAAACTATTTTTCCGCTAGCGCGCTTACGTTTTAACTCTAGAGAGAAGTAAAACCTTTCTTTGTTATATCTACTATATTGTGTAAAGAGGTAATAGAGAGTTCTTACTTTTATTAGAATAGGCTAACTATGCTTTAGAAACTGTAAATACATGCGAGCCTATCTTCTCTAGGTAATAATACTATTATTACTCTTCTTACTACGCTTCTACTATTTCTTAAATACAACTCTAAATATAAAGCTATAGTCTATACTAACAACGCTTATAGCTATGCTATACTACCTAGTACTATTAATAAGTACCTTTATATATACTATAAGAATATATCTAGAAAATAGAGAAGTCGCATTATTAGCTCTATAGAAGCTATAGGTACTTAACTCTTCTTGTAGAAGAAGTAATTCCTATTTCTATTATAACTAGTCTAGTTTATACCTAGATTACACGTTCTACAGCTATGTCTCTAGTACAACTGCTATAGTTATATTTTAGAGAAGAAATTAGCGCAATTAAACATGTCTTAATACCTTGCTACTTATAGTATTAAGATATATACGTATAAAGAAAACTCTACTCTACTTACTTATAAGGCTGCTACTACTATTCTTATAGAGAATACACGTTTTGTAACTGCATAGCGCTTCTTTACTAGCAGTTCTAGACGCTCTACTAAGTATTTTAAGGTTCTAGAGTTCTTACTGCTAGAAACTAACTAGAAACTAGCTAGCGCCTATAGTACTATTAATCTAGCGCTTCTTATAGCTAACGTAAATATTACAGCTTTAGAGAAGAAGCTCTAAGTATCTAAGGTAGTAAGGTAGAAGGTTCTTACTACAAGAGATATAGTTATGCCTGCGCTTTATAACTACTAGCTATCTGCGTAGGTAACTAAGAGAGACTTCTAGTATACTCTTAAGAGAATACTATTTAAAGAAGTTGCCCTCCTTACTATACTATCTAATTAGCGAAAAGAGCTAGAGGCCTGCGTACTCTAGAACGCTGTGTAAAGTTTAGTTTGTGTGTACTAGTACATAGTTTGTTATACGCCTAACTAGGCTTACCTTTAAGTTATAGCTAATTAGTATAGTATTGTAGTAGCTAAACCTCTAGAGGCATATAATTAGTATAGTACTAAGCATACTAGTAGGCTCTAGAAGGTATTTATGTTTGCATACTATATATTAAAGAGTGTAAAGGCCCTCTATACATAGTCTTTAAACAAGTAGGTTTAGCGTTGCTAGAGCCGTATACAAAAGGTTCTTAGTAATATAGAGCCTAAAGGCACGGCGAAGCGTACGTACGTAAAACTACTTTCTCTTAAATAAGTATACTATTAGTACTAGATAGTACTACTTTGTAACTAACCTAGCTAGAATAATTATAATATAGCTCTTCTTACCTCTCTTACAATACTTATAGTTACTGCTAGTAGATTTGTTAACGCTAGCACGTATGCGATAGAACTATCTGCCTTTAAGAAGATAGCTTAGTTCGCCTTTGTACAGAAAGCCTACCTTTAGTTTAGAGCTAAGAAAGAGGCTAAGAAAGGGGGTTATAGGTTAGAGCAAGGCCGCGTAGCTATTCTAAGCCTAAACTCTACTCTACTAGTAGTACTACTACTAAAACTAGACGCTATAGTAGAAGTTAGCAACTAAATAGATGCCTATCTATTCGCGAGTAACCTAGCATCGCCTTTTAGATAGCTTAGTAGTATAGAAAAGTTTATCTCTATCTTAGCTACAAAGAATTCTATAGAAGAATTTATTAGTTAGTATAGATAGACGCTTACTTGCTATAATATTACAATTAGTATAAACGAGTTTTACTACCTTGTCTACTTTTTATATAACCTAGCTAGTGCATAGCTCTATAGTCTTTTATTTATAGATAAAGAGTTAGAGCTCTCTCTAGTTCTATAGAATAAGCTATAGGACTAGCTAAGTACGCGTACATAAGAATAGCATCTTTTTAATCTAGATAATAATACTTATCTTAGAGTAGGTATAGGTTTTATATACTTCTATATTATCTATCTCGCACAGTATCTATAGAGCCTCTACTCTACCTAGAAGAAGATGTAGAGCCCTACGTCGGCGTCTATAAGAGTAGCCTATTGTAAGTAGGTGCAGAACTTTCTTATCTCTCTACTAGGCTTAATCTACCTGTTCTATAGCTAGCTAGTATAAGGTATAGAGCTGCTTAGTGTATATTATATAAATACATCTATAAATAAGCACCGCAATCTATTCTTTATTAAGAGTCTTCTTATCTTAGTGCCTCGCTACTATAAGTACTTCTAAAGAGATAACACGCTCTAGATTATCTATTGCTTTATTCTAGAAGTAGTAGGTAACCTACTTACCTAGTACTTATAGTTAGTACTTCTCTATACGTAAGAGCTCTAGGCGTAGACGCTAGTAAATGCGCGAGAGAAGCATTACTTTTATACCTTTAGTAGCCTAATCTAGTCTAACTATAACAGGAATTAGTACACTAAGGCTAGTCTCCTTCGCGACGTTCTTGTCTAGAGTATAGAGGCGTACCTTAGTAAGCGTATTAGTATTCTCCTACTACGCTATATAATTATTGCTATTAGAAGAAAGATTCTAGGTAATAATTACTTTACTAAGAGTGTTAATAAAGACAACATTCTTACTATACTAAACTAGATAGAGAGCGACGCGCTAGAATAGAAGGCTAGACACTTTGTCTAGATAGTAGAGACTAACTATATAAAAGATATTAATCGCGTATTTAATATCTTCTTCTACAAGGTAGATACGCAATACTGCAAGAGCGTAAGGTATTACTAATTTAAGGTATAGAAAGAGCCTACTATAGAAGACTTTAACGCTTCTATCTATATACTACAGAACTCTAGCAGCTAGCCTACTACTTGTATACTAGGCGGCGGAGTTATCTCTACGTTACTAGCACTACACTATACTAGACAGCGTTGCAAGATTAACCTAGATATAGTACTTAAGAGTCTGTTTAGTATATCTACTACCTTCTATAGGTATTAGTATAAGGTGCTTAAGAGGATAATATATAACTAGAGTTCTATTATCTACGTAGCTAGTACTAGAAGTAGTAAGAGTATTACGTTTCTGCTTTCTACTAGCTGTCTAGAGTATTGTTAGGTTATTCTAGTTATACCTCTAGTTACTCTTTATATTAATGTACTACAATACTGTCGTAATTTCTATATTTACTACAAGAAATAGAATTCTTTACACAACTCTAATAATACTAAGCTAGTTCTTATTATGCCTAAACACATTAAACGCAAATTCTTTATAAAATATGCCTAGCGTATATATATAAGCGGCTACCTAAAGCGTATTATTATAGATAAGTACTACTTTACCTTCTTACCTAGATTAGAGTACTAGCTCTGTCTCTAGAATCTAGGTAACCTAGCCTACTCTAGTATACTAATAGTATTTCTAATAGCTACGTTACCGTCTATCTAGAAGCTAGCTATATAAGATACCCTTAGCATTAGTACTATTCCGCGTTATGTATACTAAGAGCTAACTACTAGAAAAAATATCTACTATAAGGTACATTCTATAACCTTATTCTAGTAGCCTACTACTAATAATATAGCTTTGTATATTCGCTAGCTATATATATAGCTAGATAGCTATAGAAAGATAGTAGTTTTTGTACTCTATATACATGTTACTAAGAAGCTAGTAGAAGCGCTGTTCTATCTATGTTTCTACAGAGAGCTTGCTAAAGATAACAAGAACAAGATTATAGAGTAGTTCTTAGTACTTTCTTCTAGCCTTCTCTTAGCTACTAGTACCTTTAGCTACAGAGTGTATAATAGGACTATCCGCGTGTGTCTATATATAGAGCCTCTAAATAGGCTTATACAGCTTAGTTAAGAGACTAGGCGGGTAGGCTAGAACAGGGAACTAGCCGTAGCCTATATTCTAGTTGCCTCTACTCTATTAAGCTACCTAGAAAAACAACTATACTAGAAACAATAGGCTATAGTAGTGTTCTTATAAATAAGAGTAAAGAACTATAAATACTGTCGCGTAGTGTTAAATAGCTATCTAGATAGAAATATAAGCCGCGTTACTTACTAACTAGACGAAGCTATCTGTAATATATACTATAGATGCATAGTTAGAGTATAGTCTATCTACGCTATAAATTTAATCTAGAACCTACTTACTCTCTACTAGGTAGACTACGAGCAGAAGCCTATAATAGTAAGTTAAGGGGTTCTACTACCCGTGCCTAATAAGAATAATACCTATCTAGTGCTTAGAGACAAGCTATCTGCTACTTCTCTACTCTACCTAGACAGGGCTATATTGCTAAGAGGGTCTGTTTCTACACTAGTATAGGCTAACTTTCTTATTTTTAGCTCTAAGAAGATAAGAACTAACTCTATACTTTAAGTGCCTATGTTATTACAAGGCAGAACAGGTTCTACTCTATTAGCGCGGCTAGAAATATAAAGCTAGACTCTCTAGGTTGTATATAAGACGCCTTAGCCTATTCTAACGTAAGATGTAGGCGGGTCTCTGCCTAGCATAGTACTATAATCTTAGCTAACTACGCTAGGCACACCTATATAGCAGCTAGCTGTAAAACGTACACATTCTCTTACTACTAATAAGAAGATTATAAAGAAGAAGCTCTAATAGGCGTAAGAGCGAGCTACTCTTATACGCGACTATTAGAATATAGTATAGGCTAGCAGCACGCTTATAACTAAGCGCATACCTGCTATAGTTTAGTTCTAGTTAACCTACTATAGCATCTGTATAGCAGATTACGTAGTATAGAGCTTTGCGTATACACGCGTAGGCTACTTAGTATACTATAGCTAGAATACGACGACTATAAGGTAGAAAGTAAACCTAGAGAAGATTGTAAAGAAGCTATAGAAGAGAAATTAGAGTTTCTACTTTGCCTACTTTCTACTATAGGCTCTTTATAGGTAGTAGAATTTACAGCTTATCTAAGGCATAAATTGTACAGACTAGCAGGTAAATAGTAAAGACTATTAATAGCTCTAAATTATACCTAACCTATAGGCCTCTCTCTAGGCTAAACACCTAGAGTATTAATAGAAGCTAACTAAGCGTGCTCTTGCCTATAATATAGATCTTTAGTATTAGATAGAGTAGAAGAGATACTATAAGAATATGTAGGCGTTTAAGGAGTACTAGTTGCTAAACATTATATTAGATATGTTGTATATTATAGAGAAGTATTTTCTCTAGAAGCTAGAGAGCTATTCTAGCTATTAGAGCTAGTATAGAGTTTAGAATCTAGTGTATATTTGTACTTTCTATAGTTCGCGGAATATAGAAATAGCATAGTACGCCTGTTATAGTAATTCTACTATTTAAAATAGAGATAATAAGCAGGTAAGGTAGGTTAGCTACTAGAGCGAGGAGAGGTCTAGAGTTAGAACAAAAGGTATAGAAAAACTAGGTCTAAGCCTAAACCCTAGTCTAAGGCTAACCTGCTAGAAAAAGAATATACAGAGGGGGAATAACTCTATTCTTAAATTATTACAAGAGCTATAGTCCCTCGCAGTAGTAAATAGAGAGTAGAAGAGTAAATGTAGAAACACGTAACTAATGTTAATTAGGTTGCTATAGCTAGACTAGACGGAAATAGATACTATACAAAGGCGAAGTATACAGAGTAGAAGAGTAGACTTAGTATAGAAAGTACGTTCGCGAACTATATGCGTAGGTAGAAAGAGAGTTAGAGATTAGAATAAACGAACGCGGTTAGGTAATAACGTAGCTAGGTAGGCTTAGCGTAGTACTAGCGCTAGCTTTAATAACTACGCTACTTAAACTAAAATATTAATACCTACTCTCTCTCTCTACCTTACCTACACACCTATACAGCCGCTATATTTGCTCCTAATTAAATAAAATAACGTCTATTATTAATTTCTATATATATCCTCTCTACAGCGCTTGCAAAAAAAGGCGTTAGAATTACCTATAGAGGTAATAATAGCGCGCCGCAGGCGCGCGCAAGTTTAAGGTAAAGGCAGCTAACAAAAATTTTAAAGTCTAACGTTGCTCTCTAGCTTAGGCTTATTCTAAGCCTAAACCTTTTCTTCTCTCTTTCTATTGTTACTTCTCCTATTTAGCACTCTTTTACTCGCCTCTAGGGCTTAAAGTTGTCTAGGTATCTAAGAAGAAAGAGTTGTATTAAAGGCTAGTATTCTCTATTATAAGTCTAAACTTCTCTCTCTTTCTCTCTATAAATAGATCTACTAATATAGTTAAGTACTACATTTTAGCACTATATTTTCTAGTATAGTAGTAATGTTAACCTTATAAAACAAAGATAATTATGCTAACCTATAAGAAGCTAGTTAGAGTAAGTAATTAAGATGCTAGTAGCAAAGAGAATAAATGCTAGTAAAGTTACAAAAGTTTCTTCTTAAGCAGAAGAAGAGAGGGGGAGGGGTTTAGAGTTAGAATAGTTTATTCTAAGCCTAAACCCCTCTCTTGCCTATACTCTGTCTATTACTTTTATAAGAATCTTGCTAACTATATATAGTAGTTAAGAATGTCGCTCTATTCTAGCAATTACCTACTACTAAGCTAGGTACGCCTAGTAAGAGTAAAGACGTCTATATAGTAGATGCTAGCGCCGTAATTCTAGCTTAGCCTACTACGCTAAAGGCACACGCCTCTACTTCTAATATCTTATCTAGCTAGCAACGCGATACGCTGCTTAACCTATTTAAGAAGGACGCTAATATAACTCTAGCTAACATAGCTTCTATTCTAGTTAGACCTCTTAACGCGCGTGTTAATTAGCTAATTACTAGAGCGCTCTATAGTTAGGCTGCTATAGTTCTCTACCTTAACAAGTTAGAGTAAGAGATTAGAAACTTTATAGCGTCTAAGTACGTGTAGCTAAAGATATATAAGTTTGTCTAGAAGATTATACTTAGTAGAAAGTAGTATTAGGTAAACTAACACCTCTCTAGATAGAAAGCTACTATTCTACTACTAATTAAGGCTAACATTAGCGTAGATAAGTTTACGTTTCTAGAAGAGAACAACGTTAAATATTTTAACTATAAGAAGATAGTAGCGTACGTTGTTGTCTAAATCTACAAGTATAGCTTTAATAAAAAGAGTAGCCCCTTCTACTAGAGCGGCGTCTCTATTAGCCTCTAGAATAAGCGTGCCTATTAGCTCTTCTAGCTAGCTAAGACGTAGACGATGCTTTAGATGTCTAGCGCTTCTAAGAATCTCTTAAAGAAGTAGAACGTAGAGACTAACGCTAGGTTAAAGAGTAGTAGGTCTAGTAGCTACTACACCTAGCGTGCTCTACGTAATAGTAATTTATAGATATTATTACTATATTAGTCTTGCACGTAATCCCGCAATTAGACTCTACTACTTAGCTCTAAAGTAGATACTATACTTAACGTATTATCTAAGAATAAGTTAGTAGGTAAGTATATACGCGTAGAAGTTAACGTAGATATTAACAAAGTAGAACTTAGCGTAATAAGCTAATATAAGGTCCTGCTAGCTAACGCTAAGATTAAGCTAAACGCGCTCTTCTAGGGCTTAGACAAGTACAACGTAACAGACGCTATCTAACTACGTAAGTAGCTTAGGCGCCTAGTCTCTAAACTATATAATTCTAACCTCTACCCTAGATAGTTTAATAGAGATAAGGTTGTTAGTAGTAATTACGTTGTAGGCTTTAGCTTTAACAAGAACTATATAATAGATTAGAAAGATAGTAGTTACCTAGACCTGTCTTACAACTCTATTAAAGATCGCAAGCGCGACGCTAAGCTAGGTGCGTATTCTACTAGTATAAGAAGCCCTAAGGGGGGGAAGAGGGAGGTTAGACTTAGTACTTTTAGATTGTTCTAAGCCTAAACCCCCCCTTCTCTCTTAAGTTCTTTTTCTAATTCTAGTTTAATATTAACTCTTCTATAGAACAACTACAAGCAGACTCTAATATACTATCTACTTTAGTACTAAGTATATAGTAGATAGCTAATAAGCTGTAAGATATATACGCCTGTCTTAAACGTGTACGTAGTAAAAAGCTTATAGAGGTAGCTAGAGCTTACGCGATTAAGTAGAGTATTTACTACTAGTTAGCGTTCTTCTATAATAAGAAGCTTTAGTAAGCTTTTTAGGCAACCTACAGCGGCGACTTTAGCTAGATAGTACTTAATAAGGTCTAATATAAGAGCGCGGAGAATATACTGCTAGAAGACAAGAATAAAGCCTAAGTAGTACTAGACGGCTAGCTTAAGGCCTTAAACCTAGCTAGCGTGTATACAACGTAGAACAATAAAGAGTTCTAATAACGTAGTTGTAAAACCCGCGCTCTATTAAATAATAACTAATTTTAGCCTTAGGACTATTAGAGCTTATGCGAGTAACTATAGGTAGAGTATTAATTAGATTCTTAGCTTCTAGGTTAGTATAGCAAGTATCTCCTCTAGCTATAAATAACTAGTACTACAGCTATCTAATAACGCTATTAGAAACTAGAGTAATAACTACAACGCTACTAAGAGTAGAGTATACTACTAGTAGATATAACTAGGCTAGAGAAAACACGGATAATACTAGCGGCGCGTCTTAATATAGACTTAGAACCTCTCCTCTATTAGCTATAATAGGCTGCTAGAAGAGAAGAGAAGAAGAGAGTAGGCTAGAAGTTAGAGGTCTAAACAAACCTAATGCTCTAAGCCTAAACCCCCCCTTTCTTCTCTTTCTATCTTTTGTATTTTACATCTAATACTAATTCTCTTAGTACTTAAATAAGCGCAAAGTCGCTATATAGTAGCTCTTTAATAATAAGAATTAGACTAGCCTAAAAGCGTTCCCTCCGCCTTACTCTATAATAATTATTACCGCGCTCTATCTAGTACGCTAAACTGCCTAGAAGATTGCCTACTTTAGTAGCGTCTTTAAACTAATTATGTACAGTAGTAGTTCTAAGGCAAAGAAGGTAGTAGTAATTAACGGCGTAATAATTTAGCGTAAGATTCTATATCGCGACTCTCTCTTCTTTAATACTAGGCTAAAATTAAATACCTATGTAGTGCTTGTTTACTTGTGTAACCTTGCTATAATACGCTATAGGCTACTAGCTTAGATCGCCTAGCTAAAGAGGGGACGTAAGTATACGTAAGACAAGCTTAAGTAGGCTACTATAGAGCTTCTATCTATAACTACTAGAGGCAGCACCTAGCTAGTAAATCTTTAAGACCTAATAGGCTAGGTCGTAGTAAACAAGGCGTAATTAGTAAAGAACTTCTTCGCGACTTAGTTCTACGCTATCTAGTAGATTTATTCTAATTTTATCTTGTTAATAACAGCTACACCTATTCTGTAGCGTTATACTAATATAGAAGGCCTTCTCTTCTTTCTTTAGAATTCTATTAATAATACAGAAGCCTGTAGCTACTTTAAGAAGCTAGATACTATTAACGTCTATAACAAGAATTACCTAGCTAAATTCTACTACTTCTAGCTTATAGTAGCCGCGTTCTACTAGTAGGTTTCTTAAGACACCTCTACCTATATTACTAGTTAGGCTCTACGCCTAATCTAGAAGCGCTTTATAGTACGTAGAGATTTTAACTTAACCTACGTAGTTAGCTAAAACAGGAAGGTCTATTACATTAGCAAAGTAATACTATTCTCTAAGGTAGTATAGCTATACGTCTCTAACCTACCTATAGTATAGAAGATATATAATAAGTTCTTAGCTTTATACTACTCTAAGATATACTACTTATTATAGGCTAAGTCTAACCTATTATAGGTAGACGGTCGTATTCTGCGTATACTAAATCTAATAAGTATAAGCCTAGCCTTCTACTACGCTAAGTCTATTTATATAGTTAGAGAGGGTAAGAGCAAGAATAAGAAGCTAAACCTAGCTATCTAGAAGTTTAATACTTTGTTCTAGTAGTATAAGTACTTACTCTTTCTCTATTAGCTTATTAAGAACATTGTCTACTATGCTAAGAAGAACAGAATTAGCAACCTAGCGCCTAAGCTCTTTAGTTACACTCTTCCTACGGCTAGCTCTACAAATAAGACCGCCTAGCTATTAGGCTTATTAGCGTACACCTCCCCTCGCCTTTACGCGCTATTTTCTCTTATTAACAATATAGTTATCGCCCGTAGTAAGAAGGTAATTATCTTCTACTAAGCGCTATATAAGTAGTAGCTAGTAACGTGTTGTCTCCGCCTTATAGGTATTAAGGCTACTATACTTCTTACATTTATAGCCTAAAATAAGCGCGAAACGCTAATTAGCAACTTTAACTATCTCTTGTCGTATTAGTCTACTAAGATATTAGAGCTAGAGCGAGATATAGACGTAGAGGTGCTTGTTCTTAACTACTTAATAAACTTAGGCCTAAATCTCTAACACTACTACTACAACCTTATTACCTTCTCCCTGTCTACTAGCTAGTCTACCTAGAGTAAGTACCTAACCCCCCCCCCTCTAGCTATAGAGAGGGCGGGGTTTAGGCTTAGGAATAGTCTATCTATTCTAAGCCTAAACCCCCTTCTTTCTCTTAGTTCTTCTATTGCTAACATAATACTACTAGTCTAATTAGTTAGCTAGATTATACGCTTTAGGTAGTCCTAGAATTACTTTATTATCTAGATATTTGTAGAAGGTAGCTTTAATAAGTAGTAAATTATATTGTTAACTAGAAATACTCTCGCTAGGCTCGCGGCTATAGTATTCTAGAAAAAGCTAAGTAACATATACAACTATAGTAATAAGTTAATTATAGTTCTAGTCTGCAACTTAGACGGCTTTGTTCTCTACAACAGGACCCTCTTCTAGAGGGAGTATCTCTAGTGCCTAGCGGCTGCGAAGGAGCTAACAACTCTAACTCTAACAGAGGTTCTATTCTACTAGTTCTAGAATATTAGCTTTTGTAATATAGAGGTTACAGGCGCTAATTAGACTCTAATTATAATATAGACAGTAGGTTATATATTTAAGACAGACGCTAACTTAGGCGTAACGCTAAAGGCTACTCTAACAAAGCGCAAGCTATAGATAATTAAGGAGCTTAATGCTATAAATAAGACGTTTGCGAATATGCTACTAGTATTATCTCTAGCTAGATTTAATATTACTATAGCGTTAAAAGAGCTCTAGAAGAAGCTAGTAGTTAAGAACGTAAAAGCTGTAGAGAAGGCTGCTGTAGTAAAAGCTGCAAAGCCGCTCTAGAAGAAGTTAAAGACAGGTAAGAACACTAGAGAGGCGAAGTTAAACGTAAGATTAGCGTCTAAGAAGTAGTCCTCTTGCTAGTCTATACTATCTAGTAAGATAGTTTATAGTAGCGATAATACTTCTAACCCTAAAACTATTCTGTCTCTAGAAACTATCTTAGGTACTAAGCGTAGTGCAGGTGTAGGTTAGAGAGGTAGTAGAGGTAAGGCGTCTTATAGTACTTCTACTTTAACTTGTGCCTACAAGTCTCTAGCTAGGCGCTATAGTAATATAGGCCTTCTAAATACGCTAGAACTGTAGCCTTTAACAAGGGCGAAGAAGTAGCAAGAGTAACAAGAGTAGTAGAAGTAGAAGGCGCAGTAGAAGCAGCGTAAGAAGGCTACTAATTATAACAGAAGTATAGATAATAATAAGGTAATAGATAATAATAAGAGTATAGATAGAAATAGGTAGCTATATAAATAGAGACGACTTAGGTTTCTTATAGATATTTAGCGCTTTAGGTACCTACTCTCTAGAGGTAGCTTTATACCTAACTAGCCTATAGATTACTTACACACTTACTTGCGTCTAGTCTAACCTTTATACCTTAGATAGTTAATCTTAACTATTCTACTAAATTTACTCTTACTTAACTAGTAATTATATAGTAGTAAAGATAGTAAGAATTACAATTTAAGTTAAATAATAAAGAATATAAAAGACCTTACTTTTTACTTTAGGTAAGTATAGTAGTATTTATGTCTAGCAATATTACTATATAGAGAATATAAAGAGTAAGAGAAAAGAGAGAGTTTAGGCTTACAGTAACTAAATGTTATAAGTCTAAACTTCTTTCTTTACTATCTATACGCATATATTCGCGGCCTTCTAGCCTTCTACCTATAGTTTTTCTACAAGAAGCCTACACGCTATGCTTTTCTAGGTGCTTTAGAGTGTAGAGTATAGGTAGAAAGGCAGTAGGCGTAGTAGGTTTTATAGAGACTTTTTAGGTAACTAGCTAGCTAGGTTACGTTTAGCTAATATTGTTAATAGATTCTAGAAATTTTTAGTAGCTAAGGTCTCTATTACGTATATACAGTTCTAGCCTCGTCTATTTTAGAGAGGTAGCCTAGAGAGGTAGAGAGTATAGAGGTAGACGTGCTAGAGCAGAGAATAGATATATAGCCTAGACCGCATAGACGCTGTAATGTAGACTCTAGTTGTCTAGAATATCTCTATTCTATATAGAGATTTAGCCTTTTTATAGTAGCTAAGGTCTCTACTACGTATATACTATTCTATCCTCGTCTATTTTAGAGAGGTAGCCTAGAGAGGCAGAGAGTGTAGAGAAAGAAGTATTAGAGTAGAGAATAGATATATAGCCTAGGCTGCATAGACGCTATAATATAGGCTCTAGTTGTCTAGAATATCTCTATTCTACGCAGGAATTTAGCCTTTTTATAGTAGCTAAGATTCTACCTACTACGCATATACTAGCTTAGCCTTGTCTATTTTAGAGCTAAGAATTACTCTGTTCTGTAGAAAAGAGTATTCTTTTAGAAAAAGAGGGACCTTAGCTATATATATATACCTCTTTGCGCTCTATTTTTAGGTAGCGTTATTCGCGAAGCGCTTTAATCTTTTTGTTCTCTAGCTACTATCGCCCTAGCTATTCTGTTACTTGCTTGTATGCTAGAGTTGTAGCTTAGTAGAATAGCGCGCCGCGTAGTATAAAGGAGAAGGTAGGCTCTTTTTACTAAAGTAGACTACGCTCGCCCTACTTATTAGTTAAGATACTATCTTGTTTTAGAGAGAGTACTTAGGTAGAAAGGTATATAGAATAGGTAGTCTCTACTATTACCTATAGCTACGTCTTTATGCTAGCTATTTATACTATTTTTGTCTATTTATAGCGCGGGCTTTTCTAGTAGTTATAAACTTAATTTTTAGTTTCTTCTAGCGCGGCCGTATAAGGCTATATTAATAGATCTAGGTCTATTTTCCTGTAGTTATAAACTTAATTTTAGAACTCTTCTAGCGCGGCCGCGTAAGGCTATATAGATAAATCTAGGTTTGTTTTCGCGTAGGTAGGTAGCTATAAAATTTTAGTTAGCTTACTTTTTATTCTTTTAGAGAGAAGAGTAGAGAGTGAGTCTTTGCAAAGACAACAAAGTAGCGCTATTCTAGAGCTTAATTTCTTTTTTTTAACCTAGCTATGCAAAGGCAACTAAGTTATTTTAGAGAACGGCGCGGCGAGGCTACATAGAAACATAGAGGCTAAGTTTTTAACCTAGCTATATAAAGGCAACTAAGTTATTTTAGAGTTATAGCTAGGTATTATAAAGATAGAATACGTAGTATAGCTTAGGTTTAATTTATACGCGCTCGCAATACTACGCTAGGCTATTTAGTTATTATAAGTCTAAACCCTCTTCTCTCTTATATATATATGCATAGAAGAGAGACGTTTATAGTTATAGTATCTAGTTATTATAAGCCTAAACCCTCTTCTCTCTTATATATACATGTATAGAAGAGAGACGT
>NW_022987221.1:1548903-1556272 GCF_010094035.1 Trematosphaeria pertusa | reverse complement strand
TATAGGCTAAAAAGTATTTATATTAACCTACTACTATAATCTATATTAACCTCTAGTTTTTAGGTATAGACTAAAAAGTATTTATATTAACCTATTACTATAATTTATATTAACTCTATATTTTTACGTATATATTTATATTAACCTACTTATATTAACCTACTACTATAATCTATACTAATATTATTTTTACTATAATCTATATTAACTTAATTTTTAAAGTATTTATATAAACTTAGTTTTTGCTATAATTTATATTAACTTAATATTAATATTTCTATATAGATAAAAAGTATTTATATTAACCTACTACTATAATTTATATTAACCTTCTAGTTTTACTCTATATAGGCTAGAAAGTATTTATATTAACTTAATATAAATAACTCTAATATATATAGTTATAGTAGTAGTAGTAGTAATAGTAGAATATTAGAAAAAAATAGCTACGTCTACTAGCTACTAGTAGTAGATAGTAGTAGAATATTAGAAAAAAACTTTAATAAAGTATAGTACTATTTACTAGCCTAAGAGATTATTAGAAAAAACCTAATTTAGGTATAGTACTACTTACTTAGTCTTACTTATTTAATATCTATAATATTAAACTACTACCTAGACCTAACTCTAAGCTACTAATACTAAAAACTCTATACTATAGAGAATATATATATAAATTTTTATAGAAAAATATTAAGATTTTACTTAGTTATTTAAGAAAAATAGGTTAATTTTTGTTAATTTTTATTACTAAGAGAAGATAACTAGCTTACTTATATAACTAGCTTACTTATAAAGTACGTTATAGAAATAAAATTATACTAATAAATATATATATATAATACTAAAAAGCTTACTTTTTATAGCTTCTTATAGTTATTACTTTATTTAATAAATTACTACTATAACTTATATCTTATTATATTATTATATTTATTTCTTTATTACTAAATAATTTATATCTAAAGTATATCTTTTATTTCTATATATAAGTATATACTCTAGTTTTAGTTAAAAGAATAGCTTATAATAGTAAGCTAGAGTATAATATATAAATATACTAGATAGTTAAAAATAATATAGATAAGTTAGATAGCTTATCTAAATTTATCTTAAGTAGCTTAGAGTTAGAGTAATTTAAATAAAATAGTAGTATTTAGTAAAAGCTTAGTATTTTTAGAGTATTTATTTATCTAGAGTGTTTATTTATTAAGTATACTATACTCTTTAACTCTTTAATACTTTCTTTACGTACTACCTATAAATACTAACTAATTAAATAGTAACTCTGCGAGGGCGACTTAGACCTCTTCTATCTATTGTTCTTGCTTCTCTTAACATTCTTAGCAGGTGGGTAGGAGAATAATAATAAGGGGCAGAGACGTAGATTCTCCTGTAGTCTCTCTCTAGATTACTCTAGTCGAATTGAACCGCGTTTGTGGAGATCCTAGAGTCATCAAATGCCCGCATCAGGCCCTGAAACCACGGCCTCCTCTTACCACCGCGACGAAGTGTTTCGATATCGAAACTCTTGCGACAAATATCATGCCGCTTGGGTAGGTGGCGCGGCTGTGTCGGCGGCAGGTTCGACGTGTTAGGGGTGCGCATGAGCCATCTGCCTGCGAAGCGAGCCCCACTTCTTCGCACCAAGACACCGCGGCCCAGTTCCCCCGACCAAGGATGACAGAACCTCGCACGCCATGGTATACATAACGAGCAACGCCACCGCAGAAGAAGTCCGAACCCTAGCTGAGCACCGCAAGCCGCAATGGGCTAGATTCCTCGTAAGATAACGTGTCGGCTACGCCGATAGTAGCTAAGTTGACAGATTATCACTCGAGAGAGAGCAAGACCACTTGTGCAAGCCTACCCAGGTCTGACGTGGCCACACGTGCCAGCCGATAAGCAAATTGAATTCCAAGACGAGGTCAACAAGTTGTTGAAGGAGGAGAGAATTCCGGAGGTGGACGCGGACATTATGAGGTGGCGCATGGCAGGGTGCTTCCGGGATCTACAGCGACAGGGTAAGCGCTCTGCAAGGAAGGCGCTCAGTTGCAACCGCTAATGAATGCAGCTAAACCGGCTTTATCTGTTTCTCAGAACACCCCGGGAAGTGCGTCTGCTGTGCAACAAGAACAGTCTCGGCCGTATGACCCAGTCAGAGATGTGTAAGGCGACATAGAGGGTAGAGCAGACAGTCTGTAAACTAATGCACTCGTTTATCCCTACCTTTCCCCACTAAATTCCGTTTTCCCGGCGTCTACATGGGCCATCGCTAACAAGTCTGGCCTCATTCCAACGAACAGGCGCCTTTCTTGGCCCTATACGTGAATGTCTGCAGCGGTCTTGCATGGTGGAGTCCTAAGCTTATGCATGGGTCTGGCCGTCGCTTTACTTTTCGCTGCGACGCTGACAGGATACCGTGACCTCATCCCCCGCAGGTGGCTGCGGGGTTTTCCGGTTTCGCTTTCTCCTTCCGTGCACCCCCTTTCCGCCGTTCACACCGCTCGCGGTCCCGTCCCCAATCAGAGGACGCTCAGATGCCAATCCTGGCCCGCTCTGCGGCGCTGTCCCCCATGCGCCTGCACTCTTCCCCCAGCAGCCACCGGCAGGGGCCCCCTCGCCGTGCCCAAGCTCCTCCCAGCGGTCTTGATCTCCGGCTATCCTCTTCGCGTCTAGCCCTTTCATTCTGCTCCTCGTCATCCCTGCCGTTCGCGGGATGTGTATAGAAGCCTTCAACTCGGCCATCCATAGGTACACCCTCAACTCCCGCACAACCACGCGCTATCCGCCCAAGACCTCTGCACATCCCCTGCCTCGACTACATAGCTCCCACGCCATCCGCACTCTATAGCCAGCCTTCGGCACAGTCCGCCATCTCTGGCAACGTCGAACTGACCAAGCTCTCCACATTCCCAACATGAACATGCCCGGCCTGGTACCCCCATACGACGCCGCCTTGAGAACAGCGACAAACCCGCCAACCTCAAGGGCTTTTCAAGCAACGACTTCGCACATGGACATGCATATGCCTATGTTTTCGACACACGCCATGACTACGTCGGTGCCGTACCAATCCGGAGCCTTTGCCTTCGACTCCCTCTTAGTGAACCCATACAACATGCAACAGGCCTTCCCTGTGAGCTATCCGCCAACCATGCCACAAGCTATCTCCTACCCTCGGACCTCCGAGATGCACCCGCTGCCCACCGTTCGCGAGGCCCGAAACGGATTTACCATCGAGAGGACGCCGCCAGTCCGCCGCCAGTTAAGTCTGAAAGCGGCTCTCCTATCTAGCTAGATGTTCAACAACATAGCCTACACTAGGGAGTACAAACGATCTAACTCCGAGCCCCTAGAGTCCAGCCGCATCAACTTTTCAACCGACGTCGATACTCTCATGAAGGCTATCTAGGCTAAGCAGAAGCCTACTACCTAACGGCTGGAGCCCCCAAGGGTACGCAAAACTAGAGACAATATGGCTTGTTTGATGCATGCTTACAGTGCACCTAGGAAGAAGAACCGAAGCTTGCTTAGAAGCCGAAGAAGCGATATTAGTGCAGCGTGCTTAATTGTAACAAGAGCTTCTATTAGAAGACTTATCTAGAGATCCACACCCGAGCACACACTGGTGTTAAGCCTTTTGTAAGCGCGCTTCTCACGACCGTTGAACCTTGCTAACCATTCTTCTAGCTTTGCAAGGAACCGTCTTGCGGTTAGCGATTCTCCCGACACAAAATGTGGCACAACAACTTTGCTCCCCTTTGGCAGCCTCCCATCGATCGTGAAATCAAAGCTCACGATGATAACGGTATATGGGAAATAGTCGATGAGTCGGAAAAGCCGCCACATGCCAAACTAGTCGACACCCGCTGGGTCTTCGACATCGTCCGCTATGACAGGCTGAGACTCATCCTCATTATCGCAGTTATCCTTGGCTGGCAACTCTGGCAGATGGACTTCGACGCTGCCTATCTTAATGACAAGCTCAGTCACATTATATACGCACGCTGCCCGCCAGGAGTTAACCGCTACGGCGGAAACAAGATCCTGAGGCTTTTAAAAACCCTCTACGGCCTCAAGCAATCAGGACGCGAGTGGTATGAAGTCTTGTCCCAGTGGCTGAAGCAGATGGGTTTCTACTTATCCACGTTCGATCCATGCGTGTTTCTTGGCATCGAACTCATCCTGGGCATCTACGTCGACGACGTCCTGATGGCCGGTACTAACCCTGCCACCTCCGCCTTCATGAAAGCTGCCGGCGGAAAGTTTAAGTTTAAGGACTTGGGCCGTCCCAAAATGCTGCTTGGCTTGGAAATCGACTATGGCGATTCTCTCCGCCTCCACCAACGCACGTACACCATGGCGGTGCTGCGTCGCTATGGCATGGATCAGTATAATGGTCGACGGACCCCGTTGGACGCGAATTCTTTCTCATCGCGGTCCGAAGTGGCTGTTTGCGTTGATCGTCAACACCTGTGCCAGTCCATCATCGGCTCCATTGCTATCATCAGTCGCCCTGACTTGGCGTACACGGTCAGCATGCTTGGCACGTACAACTCCAACCCGTCAGAGCTACATCTACGCCTGGCATATCAAGTGCTGCGATACATCCGACAGACATGATCAAGCTATTGTCATCGGATCCACTCCGCCACCACTGGCGAATATGGCGGAAATCGTCATGTACGCTGACGCGTCATTTGCCTCCGATCCCGACAATGCGAAGTCGTTTTCCAGATACCTACTCAAGATCAACGGTTCCACCGTTGCTTAGTCGTCTAAACGGCAAGCTTGTGTCGCCTTGCGAAGCTAAGTATATGGCGGCATGAGATGCCGCCAGTCATTTGACGTGGACACGGCGAGCCATGGCAGAGCTCCTTTCCGCCAAACCACCTCCGTGCCGGCTGATAGTCGATAACGAACCCGCCTTGTCACTTATCTAGGATCACAAAATCAATCATCGGTCCAAGCATATCGGTGTCCACTATCACTTCGTGAGGGAAAAGTATTTGGACGGGCAATACGCCGTTTAGCATATCCCCTTAGCAGACATCCTCGCCGATATATGCACCAAGGCCCTGCCTCGCCCCGCCGTTAAGGCTGCTGTTCGGCGGATCTGTCAAGTTGGCTACTAGGGGGTCTGAAGAAAGCCTTCCTGGCAACCCCCTACGGAGGACAACCGGTGTTCTGCCAATTCCGTCACCATTGGAGATTCTTATGGGTTTGGGAGGACTGTTGGCGAATCCCTCCAGACTACCTGCAGCGGCCCTCATCTGAGCAGACCCAACCTCGACCCTGTCCCTTCTCCCGCCACATCCTTCTCGAGACCCAAACGAAGGGGAGCGCTGCGCTCTTAGAGATCTCGAAAACGAGCGCCACACGCACCTCCGTCAACACCACGATCCAGTTTACACCCTACAGCGCTAAGAGTGCTTTCGTCGACTGCCATTAAACCTCGCTTTCCTGCATAGAAGAGTTTGTTTGAGATCTCCGTATCCGCTTCCGGTTAATTCTGATCGTCTGGCCTGACTGGCGCCACTCTCAGCCTAGTTGAATGCGCAAACCGTTGTGACGCCCAGTCTAGAACTGTTTGGTGCAGGTCGTGAGAATGGTCTAGACGTATCGAGGCGACAAAACGATCCAGGGTAATCTCGCCCCCTTCCCTTCCCCCCTCCCCCTCTCTCCTCTCGGCGCAGTTCGTAGGATATAATAGACCGTGTATACAATAGTAAGAATAAATATAAGAATATGGCTAAATTCCTGCAGCCTCTCTCTAACTATTAAAGATGCATGCTATCTACGCTAGTCTTAGTTTCTCTAATTCTATAGACGTATTACTTCTTAAAGCTAAATAATTAACCTAGTACTTAGTTATAGAAAGAAGAAAGTAAGTTATATATAATATCTTAGTGCTAATATAGACCTATAACTTATTAGATATTAGACTTAAATAGAACGTCTTTTTTACTAAAAAAGCTTCTAGGTAAAGGTAATTATTAGCCTAAGTAAGTACTCTTCTAGTAATAAGAGTAGTTATAGCTATAATTATATTAGTAATAATTAGAACTAGAATAAAGTATTTAAAGCTCTAGTTTAGAGTAGTAGCTTCTAATACTTAATAGTTATAAAGTAATTAAAATAAATAAATCTAGAAATAATTAAGCTAATAGTAATAGATAATAGAAGTACTAATTTATATATTATTATAGTAGCCTAGTCTCTATTTTAAATAAGTAAAACTATAGAAATCTAGTACTATATCTATATAAAAAAAATTTACTATACTATTACTTATAGCTAACTCTACTATTATTATATATACTAGAAGCTTTAGCTAGAAGTATAGAAAGAAAGAGTAGAAAGAGTAGAAAACCTAATATATTAGTACTACTTTTTAGTTTTTCTAAAGATCTTATATTTATATAGAATAGAAACTAGAAAGTTTATAAGATTACTAGCTTTATCTAGCTTAACTAGTTCTTTATAACTATTATAAAAATAACTACTATAGTACTATATAAGAGTAAAGTATTCTAAGTAAATCTCTAGAGAGCTAGTATACTTAGTTCTCTAGTATCTTCTTTCTCTCTTCTCTTAGTACTAATTAAGTAGCTAGTTAAGAAAGATATATAGAGTACTAATATTTACGCTTATATAGTTATAGAAATAGTCTTTTCTAAAATATATCTAGTATCTATACTATATTAGTTATATATTTACTAGTATAAGTTATAAAGTAGTATAAGAAGATAAGTAACTTACTAATTCTACTAATCTTCTATATAATTAAGCTAGTAAGTACTACTATTCTTATAGTTCTTTTTTATATACTCTTATTTATTAAATATTTCTAGCTATTAGAAATAGTATTTATATAAATAGCTTTTATTAGAAAAGAGCTATACTTTATTCTTTATATCTTTATATTACTTATTATTTTTATTTTCTTTAACGTACTTAATAAATAAATACTCTAGATAAATAAATACTCTAAAAATACTAAGCTTTTACTAAATACTACTATCTCTATTATAAAGCTCTCTATAAATATCTAATTAACTTTAGATAAATTCTAGATATAGCTTACGCTTTAGACTATTTAATAAAATCTAGAGCTAAGCTTATAGCGTACTATAGCTCTCTATAACGTAGAGTAGAAGAAAGTTTACTATTAATATAATAAAGTTACTCTATAATATAAATAGATATCTAATTTAATAAAGCTTATAAAGAATAAAGAGTAGGTAATAGTTAAGTATATACTTAACCTAGATATATAAGAATTTACTCTCTAGCTTACTTCTATTTAAGATATAGCTAATAAGCTACTTAATAAGTAGAGTAAAAAGATAGTAGAGAAGAAGTA